>NW_009648953.1:1220528-1246181 GCF_000708025.1 Charadrius vociferus
GAAAGGAATGTGTAGATCTTAGTTTCAACAGAAGAAACTAAACCAAAAAGGAAAGGAAGAAAGTTTTATGCGACATAAACCAGAAAAATTAACAGTCAAAGATGAGTTTAGAGAAGTTACAGCACTAGAGTAACTCTTCAACCTGAGTAAAGCACTGCTAGTGCACACAAGGAAAAAAAAAAAGCAACAAACCTTTCTTCACTGCTCTGCGTGGTTTGCCCTCGTTTGCAACAGTTGATGGTCTTGCAGTTTCTTCTCCTGTTTCTCTCCCGCTGGATTGTTCACTTGCTGTGGAGTCAGCATCTGATGGCGAAACTCTGCCACAAACATTAAAAAACAAACAAACCAACATGTAATGTAAGTTTGCAAAGGGGCACAGTTCTCATTCACAAAGAATCCTGTGCTAAAATATCTTGTGAAGACTGCTAATATTTTCCTGTTTGTAAGTAAATTTATAATAAATTATCATAGTTAGCTACTCATTGCCATGATGTTGCTGCGTGTGAAAACTGACTGCCAACAGGATTCACATGTGACAAGATTATTAACTAATCTTTCCTTTAAAACGCACTTCAAGAAAAGACTCTGCATTCATAAGTAGCAGTTTACTTTTCAGACAGAAAAGAATTATATTAGAAACAAGAAACCTATACAGGTAATTATTCTAATATTCAGACTTGCTAACTTGCTGTTCTCTTGCTAATACTACCAGTCCATGTGAATTTTTTCCCGACTACTTAAATGTAGGGCCATTCAGAAATGCTACTTTTATGTATTTATCCCATTCAGTCATGAGATTCTTAAAAACATTTGTTACCTACAAATTACAATCTCAATGTTCATCATTTTAGTGGGCAATTACAGAAAAATATAAAGAAATACTGTGATTTTCCACAACAAAATACTTCAACTGTAAAATTATTCAGATAGTATAAAAATAGCAAAAATATAGAGCATACACCACTGCCCAGCTGACACCAAAGTCAGTCTTTTCATACGGGATCAGCCTTTGTGATAGTGTCTCTAGTGACTATTTTGTGTTGTGAACATTCATGTTCTATTCTTGCAGGGAGTTAATCACTGAAAGTGTGCGCCTGTGTGTGCGTTAGCCTTGTTAAGTGCAAGATTTGCTTGGGCTAGATGGATATCTGAACTAGTTACTGAGGCTCTTGGCTAAATATCAACCTGCCTAGAGCACACAGACTAAGATAACCACACTAAGCCAGACAAGGTCGTTGAAAGTTAAACCTACTCCTTGCAGCAGACAATGCTCCGAATTCAACTCCCCTTTTTCTCCTCCCTGAACAATGCACTGATAATTGCACTCTGTCTTTCATTCTTTCTGCAGGACTGTAATACTAATAAGTCACATCCCAATAGTTAAAAAAAAAAAAGCAGGGACAAAAGGCAAAATGGTTCTCAACAAGCTTACAGATATGCACCATTGCATCCTTTCCTCTTTTCTAAGGTGGAGAGGGTGGGCAGAGCCATTGTCTCCATCACCTTCGTCTTGGTTCAGCACAATGTAAGGCTGGAGTTTTGTTTCCAGATCTGCCACAGACTTTCTGCTTCAACTCACTGTGCTTTGTTTTCCTTCATACTCTTTCCTCAGTCTATCTAAATTACCATTAAGTAAATTATAGGAACATAAATAGTGTTGAGTCAACATCAGTAATTCTTTACAAGTGCTGAGGAATATGCAGTTGTATCCTCTCAAGCCAAAACAAGAGGTCCAACTCTCAGCTGGAGCCTACAGATGCCATGCTTTCTGAACTTGGCTGTTTTGCTTGTTTGCTGCTTTTTACAGATAGAGAATGTGTACTCGCATCACCACTATATTTCCTGGCATGCAACATACAGTCCTGAATTGCATTGTGATGAACTGAGTTCTGTATTTCCTCACAAAACAGAAAACAGCTAAAACCAACATAACACACTATGCTATCATTTCACATTTCAACTTCTGCCTCAGGGAATAAATGTTTTAAATCTCAAGTTGACATGAGCATGTCAGCATGTTAGGGAGATGATGGTAATATCTCTATAGTTAAGCCTAAAGGGAGATTTACTCTTAAGGGAGGATGAGGGAGAGGAGTGAAATTCTCCTTTGAAAGCATTCTGAAGTGTTTGAATTTAGATGCTATTAAAAAAATAGAAGTATCTTTGTTCCAAATTTGATCAATGTTTCGTTACTGTCTTCAGGGGAAGCATTAAAATGTTGGCTTCTGAAAATTTTTCCTGCTTCATTTTCTGAATTATTCTAGATGAAATACAGTAACAGCCTCAAGTTTAAATTTCTTTCTTATGTGCATGTGAACATACAGACCTTCCCCTCCCTTTAAGTACTATCTCTGTCTTAGGCCACTGTTGAACTTTTTTTAAAAGAAACGCTTGTCCTTCTGATTTATATTAATTTGTTTTAATTTATTTAAGCTACACCAAAACGAGTTAGCTAATTTTTCTTCCATTATTTTCCAATTTTGCCCACCTTCCACTGTACCACTGGTAATCTATTACTTGCAAGGCCTATAGGGAGTTAGGAAGACAGGCTCAGGCTCAGGAAAGGTGGAAACTGAGCTGTACGAAGTCCACGTGGGGAAGATGAAGCAAGGATCTTAGGACAACTGTGGCTTTAGAAGAAGCACAGAAGATTGAGCAGAGGAGCAAGCTGTGTCACAGAGAACTGCAGCTCAGGAAGAACCACTGTTAGTTTCCTTCTAAGCTCATTCAACTTTGTTGGTTTTGTTTTGTTTGTTTTTTTTTGTTGTTTTTTTTGTTTTCTCCCACCGTGCAATAGCACATAGGTAAAAGCACAGGGGATGCAAAGCTGGAGACAAAGGACTGCAAAAATAAGAGAGGAAGAATTACTGGAAAGTGGAGCACAGAGGAGCTTTGCAGTGAGGAGTCGTTTGTCACTCATCCTAGAACTCCTTTCCTCAGGGTTTCATTTTTTTCCCCCCACCTATTACCTTCCCACTTATCCCTTTTTTTTAAATGCACAGATCCTTCTTTACTGCATAGCTCTGTTACAGCACCTATTCTACAAACACAATTCTTTCCAGCAAGACACATTCACATCATCTGATTATTGGAAAAGGTTAGGAAATTACTGCTGAAGGTTGACAGACACTTGCCCACTGGCACAGCTGTAAATTATCTCTCCTTTTCCTGACCAAAGCTGGTTTTCTATGAGAGCAAACAGATAACCACAAATAAAAAGACTTATGCATCTTCCCTGATTTTTGGGGATACTGCTTATTTCTGGAAATTCCAACTTACCATATGTGTATTCATCACTATCAATATTACTGAAACACACTGCTATTTGTCAACAGTTTTTGTTTTGTTTTTAACCACCTGTTGCCTTAGGAGTTCGAGATCACTACACAAAGAAAATGCATCAGAAAACATACACTTGGTGTTTGTGTTTCCACTAAACAAGCAATGACTTGACTCCAGCCAACCTAGCAGTGTCTTAAATAGCCCTCTTAACGGGGCATGTTGCCTTTAAGAGAAAAATGGACACTAAATTCTGACAATCTTGTAATAATGAGTAGTGAGGCGTAACTGACAGCCCACTAGAAAACACAAGTCCCAGAGTTCTGAAACAGTTTTTTTGCACTGAAATTGCCCTAAAGATACAGTAATCGACAGCCATTAATACACTGTCATCTACTACAATTTTTTTTTCCTCTGTGAACTGACCTCCCTCTGTGTCGAACAGTCTTTGAAGGCTTTGAGGAAGTCTTGGATTTGGGGCTGGGCACATCTCCATTTTCAGATGGGGTAGTATCCTTAATAGGTCCTGGTAAAGGAGCTGGCTCATGGATTATGAGGACATCATCTTTATTGTGCTGGCCCAGATGCTGCTTAGCAAAGTCAAAGCCTTTCACACTGGGGGCTTGTAGCTGTGAGAGAAGAAAAAAGACAAAAAACAGGAACCATGAGTGACAACGAGGGCAAAGGCTTTGGTTAAGAGCTGCAAACAATGGCCACTAGGAGCATGGTCAGGATATGGTACTCAGGAATGAACACAAGAGCTGCAGGGAAAAGAAAAATAAAACTCTCATGATTCTGTCATCTTATTTCAGTATGAGACACAGTTTAAAACTCCAAATCAGCAAATCTAGTTAAAAAAAAAAATTGCCTTCTGTTGCTGCTACACCTTTTTCCAGCTATTTCTTCAGATTTAATCACTGTGTGAGGACCTTTCTGTTTACTTGTGGGTGCAAGGCCATAGACACCTGTGTACCGACTGAAATGGTTACCACTGCCAGGTCAATCTTTCCATTTCTTTCAGTCAAAATGAGTGAAGTGAGTTTAAATAATTTGAATAATGTCACTGCTGATCTTCCTCGTTTTGAGCTCCCCAAATTTGCAGGAGTCCGGGAGTGGTTATATGAACATCTAGTTCATCTGATGAAAGACAAACATTCTGCAGATCCGAGTTATACGGCAGCCTGGCAATGACTTTTCAGCCAGCATGGATGCCTCCAAAAAAGAACTGAAAATCTAGCTCTTCGGAATTTCACACTGAACAGACAGAAAAATATATAAAAGACTTTGGAGTTTAAAGAAATTAGATACTTATCCTAGAGATCTTATTAAGGGATTCAATGGGCGTTTTGCTCAAGAAAGACACAGAACTGAGCCTTTCATTTTCATAACTGTATTTATAAAAAAAGCTAATCTCACCTTGTCAATTACTTGATTCAGACTTAATTTAATCAAGCCTCCAAGTTTCAAGCTCTCCTGCTGACTTTTTTTGACTTTGAAGTAATTAGAAATTCTGAAGAACTACTAAAGAAAAAGTTTTTTTCAAGTCCAGCTCAATTTGATGTTGTTTGGAAGTTGAAAGTAGAAAGAAACGTTGACAACTCCAGTTTTCAAAGTGCATGCACACATAACCACTGCACAGCACACATACAAAACCCTCTGTGTTTTCCTAGAGTTGATTTCCTGCAAAGTGAAGCGTGTGTTGGAGTCCGTCTATGGGTGCGTCAGGTTCCAGATGTTTAAATGAACCCCCTTTCATAAAGCTTGGCATGCCAACACAGCTAGCTACAAACAGACTTGTCTGATATCATGCCAAAGATAAGCTTGCCTAAGGAATATTCTGAAACAATCTCTTCAAAATATTTTCTCAGTAAGCAAACATTTTCCAAACGGTTCTTAGAAAGGATGTTGTAGTAAAGCAAACTGCCTATTTAGACCAGTAGATGGCAATAAAAGCTCTCCTGTAAAATTCAACAGCTATCTGAATAGTTGAGTTTTTCGAGTTCATTTCTCACAAAATGAGTAAGCTTATTATTTGAACAGATCTGGATGTCTTCCACTATGCTCCATTTTTCTTGTGCTTTACAACAGTCCCTTCAATTCAGCATTAAGGGTGACTCAACTATTGAATTTATGTAAATGACTGCAACCACTGATGCAAAAAGGCACTGTTCAGCTAGACCAGGTGAAGGTGTAACTGTTTCTCCATTTTTTGAGTCACAGCCACCTAGTGAACCCTGCCTCAAACCTCCCTTTCTTCAGAGGTGAAACATTGTCTTTAGGATCTTGTTTGCTTAAAACACCCCAAAACTCCATGTCTCCCCCGCCCCTTCTTCCAAAATACTTCTGAGAAGGAACTTTTCACTTCCGCTGACAGAATTACCATGCAGGCTTGCAGCACTTTGATTACTGAAACTCTTAGTTACCCCACCTCTACCTCTGATCTGTTTGACATGTCTATTCCCTTTGAAGATATTCCTGTGTGCAACACTCTCCCTTTCAACCCCTTCAGTGGTTTCCCTTCTTCTAACCTTTTCATACTCCACCTCATGCCTATACAGCCCTGCTGCTGATCCCTGATGATCGCTTCCTCCCTCTACTTCGCTACATTCCCCTCCCTTGCCTCCAGCCCCCTTTGCTCCAAAGATGATGACAGTCTTCACCATGTGCTGGGTACAACTATTTCACAAAAAAAAAAAAAAAAAAAGATTGGTGGTGCTCTACCCTTTCCCAGGCACCCTAGGCTTGACCTGCAAAGTTACTACTCCTTTTTGAATAGTGTGATGGGTGGGGTAGGCAAGGACAACTAAAGAGACAAACATTCTAGTCATATTGGAATTATTAGTATGGTTTTATTAAGACTGCTGCATGTCTGAAGCATGCATTTCAACATCCCTTAGATTTAACTCTAGCATACTAGACTTGGAAACTCTCTGGGGAGTAAAGCAACATGCAAAAATATATATTTTTAATCTTTTAACTTTGAATAGTCTTATTCCTAGCTGCAGTCTAACATAACCTTTAGTCTAAGCACAGTTACAGAAACAGGTATATTTATGTGTACATGTATGTACACCACAGCATATGTATGCACAAATGTTTATCTGCAGACATACCACACAGAAGCTGAATTAAAAGACTGTTAGTATTGCAAAGACAAGCACCCACACTATAAGAAATGGCAGTTAAGATTGTCTGAACAATCACTACTGGATCCTCTCATGCACAGGCACTGCAATAGAGTCTTGAGTTACAAAATCATAAATTCATTTCTTCCATAGGAACCCTCTTGCTCTCTCCCACCCTGCTGAATCCTTGGCACAGGCTGGGCATTCTGCTATTAGTAAAAGTTGGGTAGAATATAAGAATGTTATTTTATCTCATTTCATGCAGAAGTTGGCAAATGTAGCAAAAGGAGGGGATTTAAGAAGAGAAAGGATGTATTCTTCTATGTACATCTGCAGCTAGAGTGGCTGAGATTTTGCCAATGTATTTCATGGATGTTTGCTGGCAACAGAGGACTGCCAAGTCTCAGGTATCATCATCCCAGGCCTCAAGAAGCACTCACTCTGGGCATCACAGAACCAGGGCTCTATTTTCCTAAAGTTGCAGCTGGATAAACTCCTTATCTGGTCTTACTCTTCCCTTGCCAGGCAGAACCAGTCTCTCCACCCCACCCTCTTGCCCCTTTCTCCCTCTGCCTGCCAGCTGCCAGTTCCAGTTTACACTATCCAAGAGCCTGAGGCTCATTGCTCCTTATTTCTTTAACTGGCCTCACAACAACCTCCATGTAAAGCAACAGAGAAAAAACCCTCTCAGCTTTTAAGGTACAGCTCTATAGAGCTTATATGCACAGAACGGGTGCAATCCTATGAGAATCTCACAGGTAAACCTCTAACAAGTCTCTGTCAATCACATGGAAACATTTTCCCAAATGTTTATAACTTAGTAATAGGCAATTCCCCACAGAATCAGCAAAAGCATTTCCCTCACACAAAACAACCTCTTGGTCCTGTTTCCTTTCCTTCCCCACTCTGCACCCCTGAAGGCTGAGAATGTGCACTAGAGCTTCCCCCAAAACCATTTTTAAAATTTAGACAGTTATTCTACTTCCTTTTAACCTTGTTCTTTGAAAGAACAAGCTCTTCTCATCTTATCATCATTCTCACCATCAGGGTGGTGAAACACTGGCACAGATTGCCCAGAGAAGTGGTAGATACCCCATCTCTGGAAACATTCAAGGTCAGACTGGACAGGGCTCTGAGCAACCTGATCAAGTCGAAGATGTCCCTGCTCATTGCAGGGGGGTTGGAGTAGATGGCCTTTAAAGGTCCCTTCCAACCCAAACCATTCTATGATTCCATGATCTTAAAAAAAGATTCATTATGAAACTGATACTTGAATAGAAAACTTCGGCCTGAATGATTCAAATCTTGCAGATTTCTGTATAGTCAAATAATAACATTTCCAGATATGTTCTGCTAAAAAGGCTTAAGTTGGCACTACCAGTGCCAGTCAATATATAAGCAGTATTACAGGCTGTATGCATGTGTGCTTATGTGTTGGCCATATGAATGAAAAAACATGACAGAAAAATATGTGAATATCCATATATATAAAACATGATACCTGACTGCATATGAAAAGACGGTCCTCAACCAAAAAAATCAATAAAATGACTTACTTAAAATAATAGCCATTATTTAAGAAATAGAAATACTAATATGATTACTACTGCAGAAATAACACCAACAAAAACCCACTTCATTTTCTTAAAAAAAAAAAAAATCTACACTTCTGATACCTCACCTCTTAGACCATGGCAACATTATGAATGTAACTGAGAACTGATACTAACCAAAATCTACATTTTCAGTGAAAAGCATCTGCAGGACACTGAAACACAACTCTGTTTTCTGCAAGAGCAGATGGGTCAGATCACTGAGACTCAACAAAACGAACAAACAGTGGTGTTCTAGACTGAAGAGGTTTCCTACATTTTCTTATAAACTTCTGCATGCCACCTGCCATATTCTTCCTTTTCCTTATATCAAGTTATATATAGCGTAACAGATTGGATGACCTCTGCTCATCTTATGACAGGTAGTCAGAATACCACGTGTGGATCAGTCATCTACTACTTATAAATTAACCACCATCAAGGAAGGAATACAATCTCTTTTTAAGAGCACATTTTCACTGATACCGCTACCTGTTCAGGTGCTGAAACTGAGCCTCTCTTTATCAGCCTCCAGTGCCTTTACCTAAAACTACAGAAACCCAGTATTAGCAAAGATTTCTTGTTTTAAATGCAAAGGGTTGGAGAAGGTTTTCATTTGTTTTATCTTTATATATTTGTGAAAGGGGAAAGATAAACTACTCTGAAGCTTACCACCAAAATGAACGTGTCTAAACTAATGCATTCATAAGGCATTATATTATTATACAAATGCAGAACCGGAATAAATCGAAGGGGAAGATGATGTCAAATTGGTAAGTCGAGACAGTGCTTTAATTCTATTGTTACAAACTGAATGAAAAACAAGTATTTGAAGCTTAATTCATGGAAAAACCAAATCATGTCTGCAGACACCTACAAACAAAGTCTGTCCACCTCAGTCAAGACTTACTCCATGAAATCAGATAATAGTTTCAGTACTGTTCAAGTCATAGAAATATAACATGGTTGCCAACACATTATTTTGCTAGATGCAGAGACACACCAGCAATGTCAACAATCTGTTTTTTCAAGAAAGCAAATACTGCACACACAGGTCAGTGAATAATTTCAGCAGAAAGCAGAAGAGAAGCAATACGCTTACTCAGTATTCTTCCTGTAGTTCCTACATGCAGCGTTTGAATTTGGACATAATATGAAAAATAATGTATTAAGGCAATTTTCTGTTGATTTTATACCAGTCTTGCCTTGTTCCTTGCAGAACTAGATGCACTGAGCAGAGGCTGTTAAAATACATTTCTAAGGAAAAAATGGAGCTAAGCATGATTTAAAAAATAGTACTTTAGTGCTGGTACATAATCTATGAATGGGACAGGAATCCCTGTAAAGAAGTTCTGCTGCCTTATGACCTTACTAACATGCTAGCACATGGAATGCTACAAAAATGACAGAATAAAGAAACTTTACAGAAAAACAAAGTTTTCAAATCTCCTGGTTTAAATGCAACAAGGCAATGAGAATCAGTGTTCTTAAAATTAATGTGGGTTGAAGATGTCAGTCTGATTTAGGATGGCTTAAAGCTATTAAATGTCGCAAACTGCATTCCATAATCTGAGGTTCAGACCACCAAACCCTTCTCCATATTCCCAGGGCACCATAGCATAAGCTACTGTGAATTCACTCCATTACTCTCATGATGCGCCAGTAAGGACAATTACATGCAGCTGCTAGTGTGCTTGCTAGAGTCTTCTTAATTTTAACTCATTTTTTTCACCATACTTCTACTATCCCATGCAAGATGTCACCTACTTCATCCTCCCACAAGGATTATTCATCCGTATTGTTTACAGTGACTGTTCCATGAGATATTTAAAACACCCACCAATCTACCAATAAATAAGAACTTAGAAGTACTGAGGCACGCTCACCTTTCTCAGTCTCATTTTGCTATTCAGCTCATTCTTCTAATATCATTCCCATACCTTATGCACATAAGTATACCCTCTGTACTTTTGTTTACATTGCTCTCCTTCAACATAAACCCATTTGGGATCATAGCCAGGGACTGTAAAGTATGTTTACAAATTATACATGTGATTCAATAACAATAATGCATATCTGAGTTAATACACAAGAAACCTTTGTTGATGAAAAAAGTGTATTAGAAGATCATATAGAAGCAGAGTTCCATCTCCATAGCCTCCCTCAAGATACTGAAAAAAGACCCATTTGTATTTCTCAAGATCTTTTTGTGCCATTAACACAAGGTTCCTGATGAAATGGGATATGATGCAATCAATCATGCCATAACCACAAACTCTTTCCTGGCCTACTTTAAAAAAAAAAACACTAAGCATCATTGAGAAATGGGCAGAGGGATCCTTCACTGATGCTGGTTTAAGAGATGTTCTTAAACATCAAAACAAAAAAGGTTTCTAGTTTGATTTAAATACATTCATTTGATAACCATGTATTTATGTAAAATAAAGTGTATATGCCACGGCAGTTCACTATATTGCCTCGTAGGAGAGATGCCAGCTAAGCTGGGCTTAGGTGGGATCCCATTACAGCTGTATTACAGCCTGTACCTTCTATGCCAAGCCCCATCTCCAAAGAATCAGGATTTTGAGATCTGAGGGCCAAAAAAGGAGTTATATATACAAAATGTCACGCATTTTCTCACCTCAGACCAAGTACCTCTTCCTACAAATTACGTCTCACATTTGTCATCGCAAAAGCACTTCTGTCAACTATCACCATTACTGGGAACAGATAAAGCAGGTGAGCAACCATGTCACACTGGAGAAGAAACATGCTTATAGTTGCATGGGTTTCTACCATCAAGTCGGGGAAAAGTAGTGCACGGTATAGCCAGTGCTGCCATGGAAAACCAGAACAAGCTAGTGTACAGCCTCTGGTCCTCCTTTCCTCCTCTGAAAAATCAAAATTGTGGTTTACTGCTCACCACCATACAAAGAGTAAAGCAGGAATCCCACAAAAAAATACCACCTTAGGAATTTTGCTCCTGGAGTAGGATTACAAACAAATAAAGAAACTCCCAAACTTACAAAACTTTATAAAGCCTGAAATTCTCAGGACGCCTGTTCTGAAATATTTTCTTAAGACAGATTCTTCTTGCGGATTTTCATCATCCCTCTTCTTCTCCTTTGTGCATTTCTTCCTGCCACACTAATATTACTGTGACAGCTCAGTAAATTTCACAAAATACAAGAGGGATCATGTTGTTGAAAGCCCATAACTCTGAGTACATCTATGCCCACAGGCTGCTGGGATAACTGCTGTAACAGGCAGAATTTTGTACCTGAATCACATACAGTTTTAGCCTTCGTTCTCAGACAGAAATGCCTCAGGGTGGATACTATCTTAATCATGGTTTGGTGAGGTTCCTTTGCACACTAGTTAGTTGAAAGTGTCAAGAGTAAGTTAGAAGAAGATCACCAACTTTATAGGATAGACAGGTCACTGCTGTGTCTCAGTTCCAACAGTCTTTTTGTCCGTAAGTTATGTCAAACAATTACTCTTCCAAGGCCACATACACAACACCGACATCAACTGCAACCTCTGTGAGAGGTAGCACAACACATTAAAAAAATTATTAATCAAGGAAACTCTTTTCTCAACTTGTGAAGCAAAAGATTACATTCATAACATGTCTCTCACCATCCAGACAGGGCACATGCACACCACAGTCCAGAAACACTTCCTCTCTGCAAATGGTGAGAAAAGTGCTAACAGACTTTACTCTTTTACTACTAACAGTAGAGCACAGATCAGCAATTTTTACTTTTTTTAGTGCTGGTATTTTGTTGTGCTCAGTAACTCAAACACATGTATGTATCTAAAAAGGGCTTAACGCACACATAAAGAAAGTGCATTCATATATACTGCAGAACTAATCTGCTTGCTGAAATGAAGCTACAAGTGAGTAGCAACATTAAAACCTTAGACAACAGTGATTTCAGATTGGCCCATTTCCTTGTTCCCAAAATAGCTAAATTCTACAGTAAACTCTTTATTATCTTTTGTTAGGAAAGACAGAATTTATTTCCACAGTATTAAACTAGTCTCAGTGGCCTATTATGATTAGGATGGTATAAAGTTTATCTGTATTTTGAAAATGGATTCTATTTGCTTAACTCCTTTTCAAAAGTAGCCACTGTATAAATGTCACTCTATAAATCCATGGGTCACCCACATTTTTAATAGCATATGAAGTTCTAGTCACCCCCTCAAAAAGAATGGAAAAGAATTAGAAAATGTTCCACCGTTTTCAAAGGCTAGCAGTTGGTTCAAAAGGCAGTTCAAAAGAACGGATAAGAAAACCGGGACTACTCTGTCTGGAAAAAGAGATGATGGGAATGGGAATATGACAGAGAGTCAGGACCGGCAAGGAGCAAGCGCCCAGGAATCAGCTGTTCACTGTCCCCTCCAATACAAGGACTAGGGGGAATCACAGAAAACAAGGAGGTGGCAGGATAAAAGCAAGATGAAACAAGATGGCACGGTTATAACATATAACATGCTGTGGAAATCCCTGTCGGCAGCTCAGGTGGGTTTAGAAGGACCGGACAAGTTCATGGAAGAGAAACGTGTTGAAGGTTGCTAAATATCACCACTTCTAGAGACAGTACCTTAGCCACAAATAACTGGAGGCTGAAGAGTTACTCAAGGTGAAACATCATATGTACTTGCCCTGTTCTTCTCTTCTGTAGGCTTTTGCTTTTTGCACCTGGGCTCGCTGGCCTTTTGGTCTGACCTTAACACAGCTACTCAAATGCTTGTAAAGAGACATTTTACTTTTTATGCGTATTGGTATAAGCTGTATATTTAAGTGTGGTATTTTATTTCTACAATTTGTGAATAGTTAATCCTTTTACAGAAGAAGAATACCCACAAAAGAGCTCTTGCAGAGGAATTGCCATCAGAAAAATGTACTGTTGAGAAGTAATTAAGATGTTGAAGACTGCGTTTCCTTGTTAGAATCGAGCTATTGACTCTGAAGCAGCAGAATCTATATACCAATTCCAAAAAGACAACATTTTGGATAGCTAGTTAGGGTTGCTATTAGAAATGAATGATATTTGTTATGCAAACAGTAGGCACAGACATTAATCTCTTGCAGAAACTCATGTCAGTTTTCAAGTAGTTTTTATAAGATTGGTGTCAGCTGCCTTTCTTCACATGAGTCTCTTTTGACTGGAATTATTCTGCAGTGCAGAGCTGTTGCCTCAACGTTATACAGATGAACAAAAGCATTACAGGATGTCAAAACATCACAAGAATTCTCTGTATCAGGAGCAGAAGCCTAGTATTTAGCCTCCAGCAGCGCTGGCCTCTTTGATCCCGGGAACATCCAAGAGGTAGTCTACTGAATACACAATAATAATCAAAATTTTCAATTCAGAGGTGTAAAGTTACACCTGATACATGAGATTCAAATATCAGTATCAGATGTCCCTGCTTGGGGGGCGGGGGGAATAAAAATCCACACAAGCCCCTCTCAGACATCTTGCAGAATGCATGACTCGTTACCTGTAACTGTGAGTGACACATGGAGGTCTGGCTGGCTGTCAGAAGCAGCCCAGATTAGAGCAGACATGCAAGGGCTGGTAACAGTCCCCAGGTGATTACGCATTAGCTGAGGTTTGCTGGCACACGATGCAAACTGGCAGCCCTCCAGCTCTGACATTATCTGTGCTACCGCTCAAGGAGAAGGTAAGGTACTGTATGCTTTGTCCTAGGCTTCGTGGGGACTGAGCCACCCCACCTCTCCCACACGTGAACACACAGGAGGGGCACTAAGCTGGAGAGATGAGTTCAGCCTTTAAGAACCACAGTGGCATGCAGAGGGCCCCAGAAACGAGCAACTCCTGGATGGAGAAGTAGGCTTTTCCCCCCATAGGGTTTTAGGATGTGGCCTTGGAAAAACTAGGAGCTGAGCAAGCAACTCAGTCCAAGTTAGCACTGCAAAGGTAAAGACTTCAGCATGCCCAGCATTTATAGGAGAACACACAAGACCTTCTAAATAAACCATCAATGAGCTTTTCCACAGGTGTGAGATTCTTGTCATTAAGGCAGGGAGCCTTTCCATGAATAACTCCCCAGAGCTGAAACAACCTCTGAGAAGTCCTAGCAAAGGATTTGACTTTTTTTTTCCTCCAAATGCTTGTATACAGCAAGGAAAGCGAAAACCCTACTGAACCAGGTTCCGTTTTAATTTTTGGATGTCCCTAGAGAAAGAAATAATATTGCCATCTCTGTTTGCATTACAGATAATATGTAGAATGTTTTGGGGGGGGGGTTCTCTATGGGGAAGAGAAAAGGGGTCGACGTTGTTTTCACACAAAAATGTCAGTAGTCCATTAGAGAGCAGAATGATGGTTTCGGCATTAGAGACATTTATCCATTTTTTCAATGAATAAGAAATATAACCCATGGCAAAAATTCAATTGCCCACAGGAGCCACAGCTTCTTTCCCAAAGGCTCAGGTTAGGACAATGTTGTGGTGGGTATAAATATATATATATAAAAAAATATATCCTGGGCTGCATCAAAAGCACTGTGGCCAGCAGGTCAAAGGAGGTGATTCTGCCCTTCTAATCCACTCTCATGAGACCCCACCTGGAGTACTGCATCCAGCTCTGCAGTCCCCAACAGCCTGGAGAAGAGAAGGCTCCGGGGAGATCTTATTGCAGCCTTCCAATACCTAAAGGGGGCCTACAGGAGAGCTGGGGAAGGACTTTTTACTAGGGCATGTAGTGATAGGATGAGGGGGAATGGCTATAAACTGGAAGAGGGCAGGTTTAGATTAAACATTAGGAAGAAGTTTTTCACTTTGAGGGTTGTAAGGCACTGGAACAGGTTGCCCAGAGAGGTTGTTGAGGCCCCATCCGTGGAGGTGTTCAAGGCCAGGCTGGACGTGGCCTTGGGCAACCTGGTCTAGTCGGAGGTGTCTCTGCCCATGGCAGGGAGGTTGGAACTTGATGACCTTCAAGGTCCTTTCCAACCTAAACCATTCTGTGATAAGCAATGGCAAGAGAGAGAAACCTGTAATTTAAAAGTGCCACTTCTGCATCTTTTTACTTCCAAAGGCAAAGACATCTTTATCCACCAGATCACATCAAGGTGAATTTCCAGTAGGATGCTATGGCTTACAGAACAAGTCATGAATACTTGATGTGCCCTTTAAATATCTTAGTACGATCTCTTGAAAAGAATTATCCTTGCACAGATCAATGAATCTTGCATAGAAATGCACTGCTCTGACCTGCTTCCTTAGCTCCCACTTTAAAAAGGGTCCAAAAAACTTTGATCTAAGCACGTTTTCCCATCTAACCTCCAAAAAAGAAAACGGTTACCTAATATTTTTCAGGTATTATTAATCCTGCTTTGAGGCAGAGGGATGGATTAGCTAATCAGAGTCCCTTGAGGGTTGGACTAGATGATCTCCAGAGGTCCCTTCCAACCCTGACCATTCTGTGATTCAAGGTCCTTTTTTTTTTTTTTGGTTACTTTATCTTTGAACCTGGTTTTGCCAGCATCAGTTCCCACAAAGTTTTCTTTCCTATGTATTTATGTTTGTATTCATTGAAGTAGCAGACTTCTGAGACTATCCAGAAGCGAAACAACCCTTAGTATTGTTTGAGTTCAGGCTATCTATACATCTTTTACAGAAGATAACATAAGCCTTTTTAAGAAGGACCCTTACACCATCCTGTCTGCAAGACACTGATCCTGTGATGAAACTCGAAGGCCAGATAGACAGAACAGAAACTGGCAGAGTGGCATGGTACACCCAATTTGGAGAACAGGTCTTTGCTGAATACAGCCTACCCTGCCCATGTCATCACCTTAGAAGAAACACTCTCTTTGCTATTCTTTGCTTTTATCTATATTATCTTTGAGAGTGACCTGGCCTTGAGGGGGGGAACAAGCAGCAAATCTGGACACAAGCCCAGCTTCAGGGCTGCTATGGCACATAAATACAGAAGCAATCTTGGGTACTTCTACAGATTTGTCACCGCAGGATCTCAGTATTTTTCAACACAGCTACGCCTGCTGAAATAGGCTATTATTGACAGTCACGAGAGAGGGACTGTGGCCCAAATATGCTAAAGGGGTATCCACAGAGCAGATAAGGGATCAAAGCAGAATTGTGGCATAACACAACCACTGAATTGTGGCGTAACACAACTCTGGCGATCTTTACCCTACTGAGCTGTACCCGGGCAACCATACCCCCAGTGCACGCCTGAAAGGCATGTAGGGTTTTATTACCAACAGATAATAGTACTGGTTTGCTTCATCAGAAGATAGACTGTGAGGGTATGCAGCTTATGACTTACTTTTAATGGTGGTCATAGGAACATAGAAATCATGCCTACTCTGTAAAAGTAAACCTTTAAATATAGAGGATTAAAATATAAAAAAATTATTTTGTTAGAGTGCATATAAAAATATTTCAGGAAAAAGCATGCATTTTAAACCAGAATTAAGTGGTTAAGTGAAAGGAAGGAAGAAAAGATGGTACTAGGATGACACACGGGGCTATAGAATCCAGGAAAATTTGTAGTGTCCTTAAAGCATCTCTCTGAAGAGAAGAATGCAAATTTGTAAAAGACTCTAAACTGAGAATAAAAAGCTCCTGCAAAACTTAGTCTTAGTTACGTAATCTGCATTACCGTACATTTACAGAAGTTCTCTCTCTTGACATTTCAAGGAACTAGCCTTTTAATGGCAAAGTCTTTCCCCAGCAGCATGAAGCAAACTGACTTTCCCTTCACCCCACTCCCAATCTTGTTCTGAGCTTTTAAGTCACAGGTGACACAATTTGCTATCAGCTGCTACTGTGGATTCTAACAGATTAATATGCTGCCCACTGATCTGTTATGTTAAAACAGCTAATTACACACACTGAAAAAAAGGACTGGTGATACCTCTGGAGATCCACCAGTGCAGTATGCTATGCTATTTCATCTGAACAAGAACAGTGTGTCTCAGTTTCTTATCTTCCAACCAACACACGTTTTCAAGTGCAAAACATATTGTAGACTTATTACATGGTTGAAAAGAATTGTCTTCTATTTCCAGGATGGATACGCTATGCATATGTTAATGAAATACTTTCATATTTATACATTCCATTTCTATATTTACATTAAAAGAATATTTTTTAAAGATTAATGAAAGTGAGAAGAGCCAGCACTGCAAATGCATCTTTATGGGTTTTACCAATGAAATATTGATTTCAAGAGAAAACCCAGATCTTTAACCTAAATATCCTTTGATTTACCGATGCACTGCAAACCTTCACTTTCCTTTGGTACCAATGTCAAGCTCTGTAAAGACAGAATGGAAATGTGGGCAGGGTGAAGAAGGGGGAGCCTGAGTCCATTTTTAAGTTGAGTTTATTTACAGACACAAATCCCTGACCACAAGATTTCACTTCCTTGACCGTTTCTTTGCAGTTACTGTAATAAAAAGCATAAACCCCCACAATTTTAAAGGGCTGGATCAGACCAAATGTCCCTATTAATTTGTACGCTATTGTGACTGTCTGGGGGTCTCCAGTGTTTGTTAAATAAGCCCTATTCTGACCTGGAGTTCCAATCCACCTTTTGAAGACATGAAGAAATCCCAAAGACAGTCTGCTACTAAGGAAGCCGGAGTACTACTTTTGTTCTGGATCTTGGGCAAAGGAGGAAAATGGTTTTCAAAGTAGATTCTGCCAGTTGTTTGATGTGGTAAGTGATAAAAATTTAAGACTCTTTTTACTGCCTTACCTCATTTAGTATTAAAGTATGAGCCATCCACTGGCACAAGGATTGGACTAGATGTCCTTACTGGTTCTTTCTAGTTTGCTTACAGTGACTTCCCTAAACAAGGCAAAGTGACAGGCTCCCTAGGCGAACTGAAATGAGACTTGCATACAAACAAGTTCAAGGCCTCTGACTCATGAATGATTAAGATGAAGAATACTCTGGAAGCAGTGGAGAAAAACAACTGAGCCATTTTCCCAAAAGAAGGTAAAACTATGAAAGATGTTTCGGGCCTTACAGCCAACCCAACCCAACTGCTCTCTTACAAAAAGCTTGTGACAGCAGACAGGTATTGAAAAAGTATGTAATGAAATAGCATACCAAGGGTAATGATCCCCTTTTGCCTTTTTCATATGACCCTTCTCAAATTAGCTGAAACTACTGTGGGGAACTTCTTCGATCAAAATCTGCGTTACATATTACCGCAGCACAGGTGAAACAAGGTACCAGGGGGTGAAGTTCATCTCCTTGTTGCTGACCTTGATTCTGACACTCAATCTGCAGTGGCAAGACAAGTGGCAGTTACTATTGATTTGTTCTGACTGCTTTGGAAGTGAAACTGCTTTCTGCTTCTCTCATCTTTCACATCATTAATTATCTTGAAAGAGAGCATGGTGTACAGACAAGACTTGTTACGGAGAAAACTGTATGACTGAACATGAGGTGACAGCACAAGAACATGACTACAGTACCACAGGATTAGCAGAGACGGATTATTTTGCCTTTAATAATGCCTCTGAACGTATAGTCAGTAATAAGCATCTCTGACACACAGACTGGTTCTCTTCAGTTGTAAAAAGGAACAGTAGGACTTGTAACCCTTTACTCACTTTTCCACTCTTTACTGAATACATCCTTTGGGAAAATCCTAGATCACATGTTTTTTCATTTACAGTCTTGGGCAGGAAAAAGACAAGACTACTGAATTTCTCACCATCCTAACCTGGTCCTCCAACACTCCATCCAACACGCTCACCCATGCAGTCTCATACAGATCTACGAATTAAAGTTCTAGTCCTGCAACAGGCTCCCACAACGGTGACACAAGAGCACTGGCGGAACACAGACCAGCAAGGACAGGCTCTAACAAATTCTAGTTCCAGCATGAAGTACAATGGATGGTGCAGTTTAGCTGTCAAATTAGTTTCACAGAAGCTCTCCAAAGAAAAATTCAGCCCTCTGCAGAAAACAAGGTCAGTGATTCAACACTCAGTACATTTCCCCTTATTCAGTCCTAACTGAAAGCCTTGAAATGAAGTGATAAAGAAAGGCTCCTTTCAGCCTCAGTGCCCAGGTTTCAGCAGGATGTATCTATCTAATGCAGTATCATATACTCAGAAGAACAAATAAAACACTATGGGATTCTTGAGTTCAACTATCATTTGACTTTTTTTTCCTTTTTCTTTTTTTTTTGAACTGGAAGGCTCTGCAACTGTGTTTCCACATGCTATTTAAGGATGCTAGGTGTTCCCCAGACTCTCACATTCATTTATGCTCAGAATACTCAAGCTCCTCTCAGCCCAGCTTCCCCTTTTACCTTCTGTCGCTGCTGAATGTTGCTTATTGTGTCTGGCTGAAACTCCAGTTTGTCTGTTCGACAAAGCTTCCAGTATAAAATAATAACGATCAGGAGCACCACAGCAACTGGGACTGCCACACCAACAATAATCCATAGGTTGCTATTCTGTGACTCTGAGGTGGACTCCTTCAGCTTCTCCACAGCTGCAAAGTTAAAAGGAAGACAGCAATTTTATGTGGTTATATATTTTTAACTGAGGACACTTCAAGGTTATGTATTTTTATGTTCTTGTAAATGCTAGTTAAGGAATTTATCAGAAACCAGCCACACATCACAGGAAATGTCATACCACTTATAAGTTAACATATGTCATGCTCAGGAAGCATGGGACAGGTGATCGATTGTCCTGGCCTACCTCCTGCCACACCATTTTGTAACCCAAAACTGAGCTGACATAGTGAAATGGGTCCCGAAAAATGACTCACCACTAACAAAGGTGAGAAGAACTTTCCAGTACTATTGCCTGTTTCCTGCTTTAAGCAGTATTATCAGCTGCTTCTTCTCTTTAGTTATACATTATATATTTTGTTACCTTCTCCATCAATAATCACAGTCAATTTGAAACGAGTAAGACTCTCCTCCCCAAGGTGTATAGTTCCACATTTGTTATTACTTTTTTTCCTTTCTCTGTTTCATTGTCAGTATGCGAGATCCTTTAGCCCCAAACAGCAGACAAAACTACTGGAAAATGTAATCAAACCAGTCATGCTTGTAAAAAGTGAACTGGACAAACTGACAAAACTTTCATTTGCTCTATTTTGCACAGTGGTTATATGTGGGACGAAAAACCACAGCAGTAATACATTTTTACTCAAACTGGTGCACTTCCTTAAAATGATGTTTTCAAGTTAAAAAGAACGTTTCTATGTGATCTTATATTTACGTATCATTTTATTAATGGCCATCCTAATCATTAATCTAGAGATTAAAAGAAACATACTATAATTATTGTATTTTATACATCTGACAGTTTATGTATCACATTAAATTTTCTGTTTTAAAATAACCTTTTTTTGACTAGCTTCTGCCAATAAGAAACATTTTTAAAATTTCTATGCCTCTTAAAAGAACTTTCTAATGATGTGCCAAAGACAACAAGTTTCAACATACAGAGTAAGCTATAAACACTTTATGAAGTTTGTTCAACACTTACCATTTTTGTAAAGGGAATTTATTCTTGCAACTTTTTGCATTTCTGTCTAACCAATATAATAGTCCATTAATAGATATTAAGCAAATGTATATGAGCTACTGACCTATCTTTAAACCACTGTTCTAATGAGGGACAAAATTTAGAAATGCATCCAGATGGTCCAATTATTACTGTTTTCTTTCTTTT
Organism: Charadrius vociferus; assembly: GCF_000708025.1. Lineage (NCBI taxonomy): Eukaryota > Metazoa > Chordata > Aves > Charadriiformes > Charadriidae > Charadrius > Charadrius vociferus. The sequence continues at coordinate 1,241,240 of NW_009648953.1, forward strand.
CTTTCTGCAGAGAATTTTAAAAATCAGACACATGCTTGTTCTATTGGCAAACATACCCTGTGGTACAATGTAACGCATGCCTCCTTATTGCACAGAAAACAGAAAAGGTAATTAAGCATTCATATCAATGAAGTATTTTGTAGATCATATACATGTCTTGTACTGTTATAAAATATTTTCGAGTTTCTTTCCTAATCATAACATGGAATTTTGAGTCAGTCTTCCGTCTCACTCCTTACTGCAAATTATTTATATACCAAGCTTCCTGAATAAAGTAATAATATGACTTTATATGACCTGTCATATTTATTCTGACGTGCATCCAGTAAAAGATCACATTACTTTATTATCTTTATTAAAAGATCACATTACTTGTATATTAGTGATGGACAAACAAATAAAAATAAGGTCAATCATATTCAATGAAGGAAATAAACTGTTTCTTTTCAGTTACACCCTCCAAAATGCCCCAACTAGCATTAACCTACATCTTTCACTCATAGAAAACATAACTCAGACAAACAAAGAAATAGTGACTTCTGTTAAACTTCACTGTCATCACTCAGCTAAAGGAAACACCGATTTCACACTGACACTCTCCCATCCCACAATTGTGGGTTTTGTGCAAGCTCCTGGGCAAGATAAGCTGTAAAGAATATTGGACTAGCAGAAAGAGATGAAAATGACAAGAAGGTATCTAGTTAGCACAGTATTTTTCTAGCACAAGCACTAAAGCGAATGCAGTGAGGGTTGCATTTAAGGACCCTGTTGCAATCCCAAGCTCAGCAGAGTCTTCAAGAAGCAAAGCAACACCACACAGCTGACTTCAAGACTGCTAAAATTTATTTCCTGAGGAGTGTCAAAATTGCAGCACTCCAAGAACAAAACACTGCTACAGTGGGCACTGTGCAGTGCCGTAATCTCCAAAGCTAATGTCACCCTTCCTGTTTCTCTTTGCTGGCACCAGTGTGGATCTGATAGGGCTTACGCTGTGCAACAGTGCCTTCAATGCGGTATCCAAGGATGATTGCAGCCCGCTGGATGTCAACTCTGTTCATCAGGTCTGAACACTTCAGAGCACTGAGTCTCTCTCCATCTTGGTCCTCCACAAAATAGATCAGCTCCACAGGGTTATCAATGCCAACTAACCGTGACACGTTCACAATCTGGAAAGAAATTGGAAATCTTTTACATTTTAAATTGTATTTATTTGGGGCTCCCATACATTTGGTTTTTCTGTTCTTACCCCCTCTCCCCCCTTCCCTTCACAGAGCCTGGACCTTAGGGACACTTATCTAAAAAGAAACATTTGGAACAGCTTTGCCAAGCTGGCATCAGTATCTGCCTTAATTGTCACTGTGCGCAACCTCTAGTGCATAAAAAAAGATTCCACCGTGTATTATGATGTAGAAATACAACTGCTGTTAAAGAAAATCCCTCTGTGACACCAAGGAATATGATATCATACTAACTATGTAACTGCTGTGAACTGGTACAGTTTGGAAATTGTCAATATCCAGAAGTCTGATGTGAAGATGTGCCACGTGCAGTGCTCCACAATACCGTATGCAGCAAAGACAACATACACATAGGCAAGTTCTTCTCAGATGAGAAAACTAAAGTCAACATTGGATAAGTACAGATACATACAGCTAATATTCAGTAACGGTAATTTGCTTCCAAACTAAAATTCAGGATATTTTCACCTAATACTTATGCAAAAGATTCTGAGTGGAAGTCTTCTAGCGGAAGACAACATTGCTGGAATAATATATTGGTGTCTAATTATACAAGCACTTCTCAAGTGCTCCAGGACCCTGGGAAATCTACAGAAATATCTATTTTGTAACTGAAAGGAAATTTTCCAGGGAAGCGATCCCTTGTATTACACATTTTTATGGGACATTAGTGTGACTGCACTGTTCCTTCTCTGAATACCTACTTTGACTTTGCTTTGTTACTCAGAGTACACACTTCTTTGTTCCAGTTTTCCCAAACCTTAAGCAGTTTCACAGGCAAATACTCGGTTAGCTTCAAATAGAACTGTTTGCTCTTCCTCAGCAAAAGCACCTGCACGGTCACCTTCAACTTCCAAACAGCTCCCCCTGGCATCCACCCTTCTTCAAGAAGGAATGTATTTGATGCTGTGGGAAGCAATTGTTCCTACGTATTTCTAAAGACATCAATAATCAAAAGAATGCATGCTATGAGGAAGCCCTGTAGATACTCTCTAACCACCAAACATTTACATTGCATATGAGAATCACATAACAATTCTGAATGCCTGTAAAATTAAATCTTATAAATAACAACTCTCCTCTGTTTAACCGCTTACACGTAATGGTGAGCTCAACCTAGAATTAGGCAAAACAAATAGCAGGAGGTATTCCATCATGTAAAACAGTTTGAAGAGCTCTGGAAGGAATTGCCACAAATAGAGCAATATGTTTACTTTCCTTCAGAATTATCCTTTACTGAAGGAGGTACGTATTTAATAACTTAGAATCTCAAACACTGCCCATAGGCTAGAGTAAAGCAAACACACAAATATTTGCATGACTGAGGCTTACAAAAGAAAAGCTTCATATTTTTTCTTTCCTGGTTTCCAACAAAGCAATCATGTTGAAAGAAAGCAGGGCAATGTTCTAGCTCAACAGGGATGATGTTCTGCTCTTTGGGGACATCAACTCAACATGTCCTAAAAAAGCATTTCCCCGGAGCGGTAACAGCAAGGTATATAATAAAAAAAAAAAAGGAAAAAAGAAAAAAAAAAAAAGAGAAATCACAATTGTCATGAAAATCTTCTAGGCCAAATCAACTGAAAGGAAAGCAATGTTCAACATCAGTCACATTTGATATCAGAAAAAGAACACCTACAAATAGAGCAGAAAAATGTGCAAATTTCTGAAACACAGCAAGACATGCTAACAGGACTCATTAACCAATACAGCTTCTCATCCTGAATGCTATTCACTCTTCCTCCAGCTAAGGGGCAACCAACCCCTGACTGAACGTAACAAAACCGTATCAGTAAGTAAGGTTTCAACACACGTATTCAGCAGCTGTAAGGCTGAATCTGGTTTCACGGAACCCAGATATATCATTAGTTAACAAATGTCCACAGCTTTGTATTTCTGCTTCACCTGGGCTGCCTTCACCATAGCCTGGCCATAGCGCACAGAGCAGCAGGGTGTGTGGACTGGTATCTGCTTTCAGCACAGACGAACCCTTCCTAAGTAGCACTTCACTTGCACGGAGAGCAAGGGAGTTGAAAGGCCACACGGGACTGAAAGTCAATGGGTCCTTCATTTAGTTTTATGAAACCTCTCTGTGTGCAGCAAAGCTACAGAATCAGAGAAATTTAGAAGATTCTTAAATTGAATCATCATACATGTTATGGAGTATCCAAGAAGTACTGTAATTGTATGTATGTTATACACACAGGGTAACAGTCAGAAGCTGGCTGAATGGGTTAAAAAAGCAACTTCTCCACAGTGGCCTTTAGAAAGGGCGGAGGGGAACGAGGACAGATTCCAGTGCAAGTTGCCACAACTGAAACAACACAATCTTTAACACAGAATTAAAAACAACAGTGTATGGCTCCCTATGCTGAGGAACAGGGATGGGTGAGAACAGTCAGAGGAGACAGCAAGAAGTAGCTGGAGCTATTTTGGCACAACACAGAGAACATGGGAATGAGCATGAAGAAATTCAGTGGAGGGTGGAGGTGCAGGTTTGGTGTTGATGAACTAAGCTCACAATTTTAAGATATGTTTTATCTGGAATAGTTCACTCTGAATACACAGTATTTTATGAGTGCTCACATCATACTGAGGGAAGCTGCAGACAAAATTTCAAATCCAAGGGGCGATGGTTACAGATTTCTATTCTGGGAAAGACGATGGCTGAGCAGGGTATTCTTGAGGTGACTATGAGACAGCTAGACTTGTACATAAACACAGCAACTGTGACAATATTGGTACTTCAGTTTTCACCTCTGTCACACTGATTCACTAAGAAACTTTTTTTAATCTAACCTCTGAGTTTACTGCAATACAGAAAACAGCACACTGGATCTGTTTATAAAATTGAGGTACACAGTCACTGTGCCCATTTTTTACACAGTTTCTGTATAATAACTTTTGTGCTATTTTGCTCCAAATTATACTCTGTGCAGCTTCAGACTGGGTTTGTCTAATATTTTACAGAGGTGTCTCTATCCTTGATAGTGCTAAAAATGAAAGGAGAGGCAGAAATTATATCTTCCAGGCATCCAGCAATGCAGCCCATGTGTAAGGACGCATTTAAGCATTTTATAGTTATACTGTGGCAATGAGGGATGACATAGGGAGGGAGGAGATACAAGAATTTCAATACATAAGAGGCAGAAAATGAAAAAAAAAAAAAGAAAAGACTAATTAAACTTCTGTGTACATAAATGATACCATCTTTGTTGATACTAGATGTGCATTTAACCTCTGCAGAGTAAAGGCTTAACTGTGTTCAGGTGTCAGTAAATTTAATTTAAAAAGTGTTTTCAAGAGAATACCATAGGTCAGCGAACACAGTTGCCTTGGTAACCAAATCTAGTTCCTAATTCAAAGCGGGGAACTCCAGGTGGTGGGCAAGCTTGCAAGACGTTTGCAGAGCGTCAGTCCACCAGTGGGATGTCCCAGCCAGCAACCTCGGGTGAGGAGTAAGGAATCCCTGGGTGAAATGGTTCAGGGTTTTGAAGGCATGAACGTTACTTAGAAACAAGCAAACTCGCACGTACACAATCTCTAAAATGCATGTATGAGGATTATTTTCCCTTTTTCACTATGTTCATCTCCTAGGACAAAAAAAAAAAAAAGTAATCCAAAAAGGTTCTGCTTTATGCCTTATTAAAAGTAGGATTTCAGTGTCCAGGCAATTAAATCAAGCTGTACTGTGGTCTGAACGG
>NW_009648953.1:1246191-1264092 GCF_000708025.1 Charadrius vociferus
CAAGGCAACATAAAACATATGTGAAACAGGCACTGCACGTAACCTGCCCTGGGTCTGAGAGAGCTCTCACAGGAACCTGTCAGGATGGGAAATGGTGGCCCCGCTTGCGGGCAGCCGGCTTCCTCCTGAAGTGCTCCCTCCAGCCAGGGCTGGACAGGGCAGCACTGACCCGCTTTGGCAGATTCTCTTCGCGCTGAGCTGGGGAGACTGGTAAAGGGAACGGAGAGGGCAATGCTAAGGAAATTTCCTCTGCTGGCTTGCAGAGGCTTCGCCAGCTGAGAAACTAGCTTGCCAAAACAGAGGCAGGAACAGGTTGTGGGCAACCTCATGGAGGGGCCGGTCTCTGTTCAGAGCAGCCATCAGGGGGGCCTCTGAAGAGAAGGTGAAGCAGCAGCAGTCCCCAGAGGCCTTATTTAAAAACCTAAAAGACTCCCAGCAAGACTGGGTCTTTACTTAGATTACACACTTGGGAGAGACACATAGGTTGTCCAATCAAGAGAAAGAGCCTTGCCTTAATGAAAAGCTCAATTCAGCCATTATGTCCCCTCATAGCTACTATTTCCTCACACACATTACAACTACAGTGTCACCTAATATGCTCTTTAAATCAGAACATCCTTCTTTTTGTCACTTAGTAGGATCACCTTTTCGCTTTCTATTAGGTTCAAAAGACCAAGCATGCTGAAATGAAGGACAATTAATTATTTTTGCATTAGAATCATAGAATCATTATGGATGGAAAGGACCTTTAAGATCATCAAGTCCAACCGTTAACCTAACACTGCCAAGTCCACCACTAAACCATGTCCCTCAGCACCACATCTACCTGTCTTTTAAATACCTCCAGGGATAGCAACTCAACCACTTCCCTGGGCAGCCCGTTCCATTACTTGACAACACTTTCAGTGAAGAAATATTTCCTAATATCCAATCTAAGCCTCCCATGGTGCAAGTTGATGCCACCTGTTACCTGGGACAAGAGACCGACCCCCACCTCACTACAACCTCTTTTCAGGTAGCTGTAGAGAGCGATAAGGTCTCTCCTCAGCCTCCTTTTCTCCAGGCTAAACAACCCCAGTTCTCTCAGTTGCATCTCAAAAGACTTGTTCTCCAGACCCCTCACCAGCTTTGGTGCCCTTCTCTGGACACGCTCCAGCGCCTCAATGTCTTTCTTGTAGTGAGGGGCCCAAAACTGAACACAGTATTCCAGGTGTGCCCTCACCAGTGCCATTAGCTTCCCATATATTTTTAAGCTACAATTCAAAAAATTTAATGAGAATGAGTTATTATGATAAACTATTGACAAAATATAGCGTGGGGCCCAGCTTCTGCAGACACAATGCAAACCGCATTAAACATGTGCCTTCCATTTGCAGCCATAGCAGATACATATTAAAAATACAGGCGCCTCGCTCTGTGAAACATTAATATAAGCATTACACAAAAATGAATGGAACTATCTCATGTATAACAGACAGGTGTGGGGCTTCAGAGTTTTTAATATGTAACGATTACAGGCTTTTTCTTTTTTTTATCATGCAGTGCCACCTGTTAATAGTACAGATAGGCAAACGAGAGGGGAAAACATGTTACTTGGGCACCCTAGGTAGTTCAAAGCTCTTATTCAAAGTGTATAGATTTAAAGAGTAATTTTAAAAATTCTTAGATCCTAACACGTGCCTTTAGAAATGAAATCTAAACCTCACAAGGTATCACTTCTATTTTCTTAGTATGTGAAAGGAAACTAATATGCCTGCAGTAACATTCACAAATAATTGCTTCACCTTCTGACACACAGTCCTGATTTTCCACAGAGCTTAGAAATGTCACATTTTGATACACTATAAATATCTTTCACCTTAGGAAAAACTCCAGTCTATAGGGGCTTAACACAAATGAACGGTGTGTCTAGTCTTTCGTGGATATATGCATGTCCTGCTAATAAACGTGTTGCTGGCAGCTTCTGTTCCCATTTTCATTTCATCGTGGCCTAGTATCATAGCAGTCGCTGATTTGTGTGCAAGAAATACATATGGGAAAATCTGAATACAAAGCACAAAGAATGTTAATAGCTCTCCCTGATGCATACATACAACACACTTCAAACACAGCTTATAAACTTGGCTATGAGGAATAGAATTAGCAGCAATAAAACTAAAAGGTTTATTGTGAATGACTATGTACCAGATCCTCAACTGACAGGGGGCACAGTTGAAAGAAATCATCCTCCACTTAGGAGCCCACTACCAGGTGCATCACTCCAGCTGCACACAATGGCCTCTAAGGCTATCTCACCCACCACACACCTGAACATCCTGCCAAAGCAAGCTACCAATAAGCTTGCAAGAAGTACCTGATGGCACCTACCTCTCGTGAAGGAGAGCAGGACACCTATCACAGACACCTAGCAACGTATCTCCTTCAGCCTTCCTTCTTGCACATCTCCTTTATTACAATCTCCTTTATTATAATAGCCTGGGCTGTGAACACCTGGAGAAGCCCTGTGTTATGTGGTATGGTATGATGTATTGACCATAACTAAGAGAATCCTCCACTGCCCAAAGACAGCAGTTTGCAGATTCTTTGCACTAATTAAGTAGCATAAATAAGCAGCACTGCTGTTTGGAACATAAGCTGCAGACCTCATCTTATGTCCAGGTAAGTAATACAAAGTCACAGGAAAAACATTGTATTTTCACTTTCCAAAATACTATTCCTTTAGCTAGAAAGGACCTGCTTGTAATTTTGTGCTTGCAAAAATAAATTACCTGAGCTTTATTATGTAAAATAGTAAAACCATAATCTACACGTACACATTTTATAGGCTGTGGTATCTTTGCTAGCAACATAAGGAATATTTATTTAATTTATATGCAAAGGGAGGACTGAGGCATAAAGAACAAAGTGCCATAAGAGGTGTTGGGAATAGAAGATCTGAAGCATACATCTATTTGCGGAAATTCAAAGCTGCACCAAAGAAAAATAAAATAACATCTCTATTACTGAAACAGATGTTTCTGAGTCAGGAAAACAAAAGTAAGAAAATCCCAACATCTGGAAATGTAAGTGGTAGCAAAAACTATAGGATTAAATTAAATAAAGATAATAGGTCTGAACTACTAGAAGGGCATCTGTGAAGTTAACCAGCTGTCAATGAATTAGCTGGAAAAAGTAATTTTTAAGAAGATGAGCCATTAGAGCATATTTTGGCTTTCAGTTTGTTGAATTGACTGGAAAGAACACATGTGAGAATTTAAAACTTAAAATTAAACATCTAAGTCTTCCTGGACATTATGTGAATAATTCCACCTGTGAAAAAACTATAAAACAGCACTGGAATCCAGATAGCAGAAATTGCCATGTGTGCAAGATTTGACATGTTTAATCATTCTTACTTGAAAGCCCTTCCTGTGACCAGGAGTACTGTGACAAATAGGCAGTTAAGGGGTAGAATATACTACTCTACTGCTGCATCAAGCTGCACATGATTCTATTTCATATTTCTACACCACCACCAAAACATCACAGAGAGCTGTTCCAGCAGAGCACGTTTTTGACTCAGATGAGTAATCATTCCACATGAGCATCCTGGCTCCCTTTGCTGGGCACCTTACATTAGTCAGACAAGATAGCAAGCTTTTAAAATAGGATGTTGGTAAAATAATTTTCAATATAGCTTTTAAGAAGACATCAGAAATTTTTAGTAGCCACTCACAATATTCAGCTGTTTACATTTGCTATGTTTAGCTTAAAAGACAAGGTACACAAAAGAGCCATATTTTAGGTGTGCAACAACAATTATCAAGTAGCTAAAAGTGATATATGCTTTTGAGTTCTCTTTCTCAACTCAAAACCTAGACAATATTAACTTATTCAATAATTTATTACCCTTTATTTCTTCCTCTGACTTTGAGCTCTTAATACCTGCACAATGTTGCTGCCTGCAAAACTGGCTCGTCTCCATATCCGCCCTCTGACCAACGCCTCGTTTAACAGGTGAGCTAGTTTCCGCTCCATCTCAGCCTGAAACACTTCCTCCTGAATTCGCTGGTCGACGACACCCAAGAGAACTACATTGCAGAGAAAGTAACCCAAGAACACAAATGAATTAGTAAAACTTTCAGTCTCTTTTTTGCAACTTCAGTTACAAGCTTTGAGTCACCCTGTGACATCTCAAGGACAATCCAAGAGCAGCTATATTCTTATGGGAATACTGCCCAGTTCAGTCAGAGGTTACATGTTGGAAAGGAATATGTTGAGTGGGAAAATATTAAAAGAAATAAATTAAAAAAAAAATTAAGGCAGAGGGCGTTTTTGGCATCTCAACCAGGATACTGAAGAAACAGTTTCAGTTCTAAAGAAACCACAAAATTCTGAGCATTCAATGATTATTTAAAAACAAATAAAGTTCAGCCTAAATTATCTGCTAAAACTACTTTCACTCAAAACGTTGTATTTAGAAATCATACAGAGGTGGAGATGGGCAGGGCAAGGGTTCAGAATCAAGGAGAAAAAATAGGAGACCACCAGCACACGAATGAAGTTGTCTATTCCAAGCCCATCTTCCCTAGATAAGACAAAATTAAAAAGTATGGTAATCATAGCACAACAAAACCTGGTTAGTAGCCCTGCCCACATCACTTCCCAACCCCAGGTACTCCAGGTCACTGGGCAGCTAATGCTGAGAGGAATCTCTGAGCAACAACCCAAAAGAAACATGAAACAAGTATGCACCTTTACTAACAAGATGGCATTCAGTAAAAGAAAAGTGGAGTGAATGGAGCAATGGTCATTCAAATGACCTAATTAAACAACCATGAAGGACAGTAAACCAACTCACTGATGATTGCAGTAAAATAATTCAGTTTTCATTCCTGAGGGTCTCCACTAAAATGGTTCATATTTTTTAAAAGTCCCTTCTTCAGTGTTTTAATGTTTATGTTTTTGAGTGTGGTGCTTAATAAAAAGCCATCCAATTAGATAAAATCAATTTAAAAAAAATTAATTGTCCTAATTTTTAAAGCAAAAATATTAAACCCACTTTTTCCATTTACAAATTTTCACTGCAGATGTCAGAAAAAGGGAACATTTTCATGATTTCTCACAGAGATCAACAGCATCTGCCTTCTAAATTCAATTGCAGACTAAGTATCTCAATTAAATAGCAAAATAAATAGACAGTGGCCTAAGGCTATTATACACAGCAAGCAGAGGACGGTTCTTGCCTGTGTATTGAATTTCAGTATCAATGAATTATCCATAATAGCATGAACTGTATTCTACAACTGAGAGGGACAGCTACAGAGAACACTGCATATCCCAACATTTTATCACTATTGGGATACATGCACATACATCTGGGTAATCTAGTATTAAAAACCTCATCTTCTCGTGCATAAATTCTATAATTTTCCTAAGTCATGATTCCCTTACAATACAATTTACAGACTGAAAGGACTGACCCAGCCAAAGTCTACAAGCTCTTCCCAGGCTGCCTGCAAGAACTGGGATTACAAAAAATTCCTCTACAGCAAAAAAAAGGTGCTGCAATTGGCTTTCAAAATCTTAGTCAGCAAGTTTAGAAAAATCGAAAGGGACAGGATTTCTGAGCTGGAAGAACCCTCTGCTTCCTGCAGGTTCTAAAGGAACTTCCAGCAACAACGGACAAAGCAAACCTAGGGCTGGGCAACAGAGGGTGGGGGTGTGACCAAAAGATCATAGAATGGTTTAGGTTGGAAAGAACCTTGAAGATCATCGAGTTCCAACTCCCTGCCAATAGTCAGGGACACCTCCCACTAGACCAGGATAGAATCATAAATCCAACATAAATCTCTAAGGAAGGATGACATTAGATGTGGGATACACACATGTTGCTTCCCTCACATTACTGAACCTGGATCTGAAATCCATTTTTCTTTTCTAACACAAACCATGGGGGCTTCAGAAATTAGGTTGCCACCTGGTTTTCTGCTTAAAAAGTGAATTGGGTCACTGGTGAGAGGAGATAGGGATACCTGAAAAAAGAGTAAGTCCATATTAGTGGTGAGCTATCAGTGGAATAGTCGTGGGAAGACAGAAGTGTATTCAGTGGTGCACCTGCACCCTAACAGCAAGTTTGCTAGACATAGCCTGGTCACCGTTCTGGCTTTCTGCTTAAAAGAAGCAGGTAGGACCTACAGCAGGCAGGCAACCTCAACTGCCTTTGAGCATCTAAACGTGATAGCTCAACCATATCTGTGAATTATAGAATAAAACATTCAGAAGACTTGGGTGGGAGGGATCTGCTGTGAATGAATCAGAAGAATCAGTGAAATGTGATGAAACACTATCATGTACTTGTAATGTATCTATTTTCATTCTGTTTTATTCCTGGCATGTTTTGGTAGAAAGTGCCACACAAAAAAAAAAATAATTTTCACTTAAAATAAAAAAAACTAAAAATCAACGTGGTATATTGACAGCATGCAGAGTAGACACTTAATGCGTGACAGTAAGTTGTCTCACTAAGAATAAACGACTTTATAGACAAGAACTACTTTGTGTGCGTTATCAAGGAATTGCAGTAGTTCATTCTAGACCCAGGAACTACATCTCCCAGATATTTCGGGTCACTAGGACTTTGGGTTTAGAATTTATTCAGTTCAGGCACATTACTACCTCATAAAAATGCAGCACCCCTAAGCTATCGGTATTTATGTAGGCTAGTTATCCCGCTAACAAAAATAATTGCACTCTTACTTACTCACAGACACTGTACGTACCTGTTCTCACCCAGGAAGACTTCATCAACTGAGACACATTAAGCTTGGGATAATGAAAGGCTGAGGGAAAAACAGAATGGAGGAAAAACATCCATAAGAACAGTATTCTCAACAACATACACCAAAAAGGAAGCCATTTCATAATTTATACTGTCAGTAAGCATCTTATTTACACAGATGTATTACTGGTCCTGAGGCTATGCAGACACAACGGTAAGGAAAGTGCTCCAAACATACATACCCCAGTTCGTCTCTGAACAAAAAGAAGCTAACTGAAGCAGTCAGATTTATTACCTGAAAGATTTCAAGCTGCTGTACTGAGGTCATTGCTCCTAGAAACTCGAAAGTAAAAGCCCCCTGTCTGAATTGTGACTCTCACTGAGCTAGCTGCAGGATCATATTTTTGCTCAAAGGGCAATGAGGCTACTCATGAATGTCTCAGAATGAAAATAAGACCTTCTCTGAGGCAGAAACTACATGAAGACAGTAAATGTAAAGCAGAAAACTAAATACATCTGATTTTTGTTCCAGACTTGTGCAGGGGAAAGCATTAAAAAAACCACCACCTTGGTATTTTTTAAGTTTTTACAAAACCCACCAATAAATGCATGTGCAAGCATTGCTGTGGACAAATCTTACGGCTTTTGTGTTTGGCTTGGTGGCTCCAAGCTTTCCTAATTTCTCAGATATTCCAAGAAAGCTGTGCTCAAGCGTGAAATCCTTGCCCCGTGAAGTAAATAAAGCCTACTTCCACCAACTTCAATAGGGATAAGATTTTTCCCAAGGTTTCCACTGGAGAGCAGTAAAGACATGTTGGGAAAGAAGTGAAGATGGGGGCTGGGCCAACAGTTTTCTCAAGGGAAGTCTTACACTTCACTATGGCAATAAGAAAAAGGAATGGTCTTAACTTTCTCAAAATATTTAATTCAGATACAGTTTGCTAAGCATTATACAAAGGTTAATTTTTAAACCATTTCATGAATAGAAAGAATGTGGCACATACCAATTAAATGACCCGGTCCATGCCAGGTGAATTTAGAGTAAAGATGTCCTGTTGTTGTAGAATAGCTTGCCACTATTGCATGTTTCAGGGAAATCGAAAATTACCATTTTTTGTAATTTAATTTGCAATAATTTATAGAGTAGCTGACCTCTATCAGTGTACCTAATAACTGATTCTTCTGCTCTTTAAAAAACTTACGTATTTTTTGTTAAGGCAAGAGCAAAAGAATTACTAGTTACATTGTACCTTTTATTTTCATAGATTTATAAACAGTCCTATGGAAAAAAATGAAAATTTTGTTATTCCACCTTTATTTCAATAATAGCACCACTAGCTTCAAGCGAACCACATGGGAGGCACTTAATGACTTACTATTCAGAAGCATATCAGAATATCGTCCTTCATTCTGAACAGGAAACATCGTCTCTCTATAGACTGACCAGGATGCATCAAATTTCCAAAACTCTCAGACATACAAAAAGCACCTCACAGTCCATTTAAACTAATTTCAGCATCCTGCTACACGAGCTTTTCGATTGGAGTTCTATTTACTCTGGTCATAAAAGACATCTAATTTCAGCATCCTGCTACATGATTCTTCCGATTGTAGCTTTTTGATTGGAGTTCTATTTACTCTGGTCATACAATTGTTTACTTCAAATCAGAAATACAACCTGAACAATAAAGTACAAACTAAACTGCATCTGTTGTTTTTCCAAAGCATGGAAAGAGCAAGATAAGAAAATCAAAACCCTTCCAATGGCCATAAAACTTCAAACTGCTAGAAGTTCAGAGTTTTTTCTTCTTTTAAACCAAAATCGTGTTTTGCCTCAATACTTAATGTGCTCTTCACACTTTTTCTAATTAGTGCTTGAAAATGATTTAATTCATGCAAATTGCTGGATGACTACTCACTTAAACTTTTCACGGAATTAATGAAATTTAAAAATAAAACAACTTGAGCAGAAAATCTTGAAATTGAAAAGGAAGATGTGCCGTGATCACTGGCAACTAAGGCTGGGTTCTAAAACCTGATGACAAATGCATGAAATGATGGACACTTCTGCAACTGAGACCATGCTCAGAAGTCAGAAAATCCAGGCTCCAACTCCTATTGCATAGGTCACTCAAGTGTCTCACCAACACACATGTGGCCAGATCCAGAGCTCAGCTGGAGTCTCAGCACTGCAGCAAGACCATACTTGCAAGATTCCTAATGCACCCTGGGACTAACGATTAAAAACAGCACGGGCTGATTGTTATTCTGAAGAGGAAGCTGGATAGACAAAATGCAATTATTAGTTAGATTGCGGCTGGTCTGCTAATGACTATGAATGCATTAATGAAGTGGATGCTAGCATCATTAGAAGATTGTAACATGCAGCCCTGAAGCACCATACAGCGTAACAGCGTTGATTCAACACTGACTGAAAAGGCAAAGGGTCACCCAGAAACCTCTTGACAGCAGTTTGAAGCACACCACTCGGGCAGCATGGCCTTTGCCAGATGCTCCAACAAGGACCTCTCTGCCCCTCTCATACAGAGGTTTGTGGGACCATGCAGGATAGAACCAATACCATATTGATCGTTCTTATTTATGATAAATAGAGGAACAGTAATAGGAAGTGTGGAGCAAATGCAATATTTGGAATGAGAAGGCATCACCTGAAAAATAAGATTCCACGCAAATATTGGGGTGTGGACAATAGTAACACACTGTATCTGTTAAAAGACTGATCCAAAATCCACCCAGAAAAAAACCTGCCAAATATTTCTGCAGTCTTTGGACTGCATCATATGATTTTTGTATTATCCCATTGGCCTTGCAACATCTCCAAGATATCTGAAATAGATGCCACCCATCAAAGTGCTACTTACAGCACTGAAAAAATAGCAAGTCCCAAGGCAACTCTATTTAAAGTCTTAATAAAAACAAAGAGATTTATTTGGGGTAAGTTCAAGAAGGCCAATATTCCTCATCTAGTCCACAGTTAGCCTTTGCCTGTCCTCAAGAGAAATCTTCCAGCTGCAAAGAGATACCAAATATATTCTTCCCTATTGTCCTTAATGAACTAGCACCCAAAACCCCTCAACAGACTTGTTTTTTTTTTCTGCTGACATGTAGTAGTTCATGACCATCTAACCAGTTTGCAATCTGAACTGTGAGATGCAAGGTGTACAATGCAAAATAAGCATGTAGGAAGGTATAAACTGAACATTTCAACATCAGCAGGTTGCTAAAGTCACCTAGAAGTCCATGGGGGAAAGAAAAAACTCTGGAAGTTTCCAGCCTTGGCCACTCCAACAGCCCTATTCCTGCATACAACAGTCCATTCTGTCAAACTAACAATTTTCACTAGTGAGCCTGACTCTAGATGAGTGGAAAAAACCTGACAAAAAAGTCCTGTTGTTAATGATGCACTGTGCAGGCACAACCCACACAGTTAAAAATATAATCAGTACATATTAGTTATGTGAAAAAAACCCAAAACAAAACAGTGAAAGGACTGAGTGTGAAAGGCAATGTGAAGTGAACAAGTGGCAGGAAGCAAACACATTCCTTCAAACAAGGCTCATATTCGGGATACTGAAGATAAGGTCTCACTTCACTTAACAATGTTGAGATACAGTGATATTAGACAAGTAGCTTTTCCTCAGTATGAATCAACTTGAAGCCCCTGACAGCTCAGCTCACCTACAAATCAGTTCTTTTGCTTCAAATGCAGACTATAAAACTTACAAAATCATATACAGAGTCCTCGGGGGCAGGAGAGGGAAGTCACCGCCAAGAGTATTAACTGTTACCATGCCTGATAACTAAGGTACAAATGGCATAGGACAGTATGGCAAGGAACATTTCATATTTACATATAAACAATAACACACGTAAATTGTTTATGTATAAATATATAAATATCCAAAAATCCCCCCCAAATTCACGTTGGAAAACAGAGGGTTGCACAACAACTTGCACAGACTAAAGCAGCTATCTATCTCAGGAAGATCTTCACAACACCTTCCCTGCTACGACTCCTCTGTAGACCGAGGGACAGGATGAAAGCAGAGAGGTCAGGACCTAGAAAATAAAAACATTTAGGCATCTTCCTGCCAAAGTAGCTTTGAGAATTTGGCTGTTGGTCATCCTCAACAGACTGCTGCATAGGATGCCTCAAGAAGGATCTGCCCAATGCTGCTTTACCTTTGGACATGTTTTGTGGCTCTGAATCTGAAGATCTGAAATCCTTTACCTCAAAATACAGTCACAGCAACAGTGCAAAAAACTGTAGAAACAGCTAAAAATAACCAAATGTGGTTGCCTCGCTTACAAAAGCGTATGAGCTACATTCATTATTGTGCTTGCTGACAGACAGACCCATAGCTCTAGCAAGCTGAGAAACTGTGTTCCCGCTTTGCTGACTTAGCAAATCGCACCATGTCTGGTGTTCCAAAACAAGTGACTACAAACGCACCGGCACACTACTGAGACCAGACTAGACAAGTTCAAATCAAAATGAGCTGTCCTGCAGTGGGCTCAATCTACAGTAAATACGAGTTTCTCTAGAAACAAGCAAGTCAAACACTGACAAGATGCTTCTTGATTTAGGGCATCATATCCACCAAATCCTCATGTTTTCTACATTGTGAACTTTAGGGAGCTCTCGTAGTTCCTAAAAATTCTGAATTACTAAATTGAAATTTAAGATATTTCTTTTAATTTGATTTATTACATGTATTTTGTTTTATTTATTTTAGTACAACATCAAATGTTTTGAAACTTCAGTCTAGACAAATCTGAAGGTTGTCTTCAACATTTCTCTATCAAAGAGACGCCACCACCACCAAACTCTGGCTAAGATCTCTGAGGCAAGTGCTATACTCTGTTGGAAACATCCAGTCAATTGACTATGGCAGGAGTAAGATGGGGTCATTGAAGGCCAGGGTGTATACATAACTTGTTCAGCTGTCATCATCCCCGCTACTGGGGATGTGCACCAAAGAAACAGCAATTTTCAAGAGCTGCGAACAGGAAAATCTGGGAATAAAGTGCGTATCATGATGGACTTAGTCACCACTGATGAGTAACTCTGCTTTCCTACACTAAGGGTCTGCTTGAGGATATGAGGTTCTGTATTGTTTGGGAGACTTGGTCGATTTGAGGGGAGGAAGAACAATTTTGTGTTTAGAGTCTAGAGGTCTGTGCTGGAATTTGCAGGAATGAAATTACCATGCTCGTTCCTGAAGCTTCAGAAACAAAGTTATTTCTATAACTCACCCACAGATTTAGACATGCCACTGTACTAAAAGAGGCAAGATTTGCCAGGCCACAACGGCCAACATCTACATTACTTCACTGCAAATCCTCAGAGTAGTTGGGAAAGGAGGAGTAATCCGAATGTGACCTTTTTCCAAAGGCATTGCCTGACCTCTTCACTCATTCTACTCTGCTTGGCTTTCTCATTAACATGTGAGCTACCACAGAGCTCCACTGGCATTGGCCAAGAATCAGCCCCACTGGCCAGGCACTATAAACATGCAGATAACACAGGGAGAGCTCCCGCTATAAGCACTAAATACATTACCTTCAAATTTCCTAAGTACCATCAGGAAAGGAAAAATAAGAAGAACAGTGTACATGCATGTTTAATAGGAATGCTTTTCCCCTATGACCAGCCTGTCTTTTAGGGTACATCAGCCTTGGCAGAAGTTCTGTTATCATTTAATTGCACCATAGCTCCATTGCACTATCCAGAAGATGAGTTCTCAGCAAGGGGCAACCTGCAAATTCACTACAAATATCACTATGTGGACAAAAATAAAAACTGTAGGACATAATGTGTGTACATCACAGGAAAAAAAAGCCCCATGACGCTGAAAATAATACCCAAGAGACTAAAAGTAATAAACCCTAGGGCAAAGGTGCAAAAGAGATGATGCAGAGTAAAGAGAAATGTCTTTCAAGCAATTACGGCAAACACAAGATTTAATTTGAATTCAGTGAGAGATAAAGACCACAGCCCGCAAGCTGAGAAATTCTGTGGCCTCACAAGGAACAAAAGAAATGATAGTCATCAATGGATAAGGATTCTCAAGGCTTTTGGTCCTGGATGAATTAAATACAGCTGTTACTGCACAGGTACAGTCTGCATGAGACTGACTGAGAGCAGAAATGTTTAAAGGAAATGAGACAACAATCTGCTACATTTTTTAATTGATTATGGGAGCAGAAGGTTCAAAATACTGAAAAATGAAAATAGAAAGTTTCAAAAAATTAGTATGTTTACGCTACTTCTAAGCACTGGGAAATTATCCTGTGCAATCACTTTATATAGATTTAAAGGTGCTACAGAGAACACAACATCCGCTGACACTCTCTTTTAATAACTTTGTTGACTACTACTGTACAGCTGCCTAATGAACAGGAGCTGCATTAGGCCTGATTTTCCACTAGACATTTAACTTCATAGAGAGAACCACAATGTCAGGTGCTATGCACCTTTGTAGCTCACAAAAATAACTGACAATTAAATGTCTGCATGGGAAAGCACAGTGACATAAGAGAAACTGGGAGTTAATGGATTGGGTTAACAGTAACACCTGCCACCAGGAAAGGCGAGTACTGATTTCTCATGATCTTGCTTACGTTCATGAGACATTTCTGTCACGAACAATCCATTCATGTAAAAGGATAAGTGTTGAGTTTAGAAACTTGCTTAATTTATGAGACTGAGGTAATCTGAAAAATCTAGCCAAGGGTGAGTGTCAAGCAAACTCTGTTATGCCAGCAGTTCTCATTAGTCTAAGTTTAGGATGTCATGGTCTGGAAGAGGTGACTTGCACTGCAAGTTGTACATAAAAAGCAAGAGAAATGCTTAAAAGATAGTACCTTGAAAGATAATAGACTACTCAAAAAAACAACTGCTGCTGACTAACAGATAAGCCAGATGGGCAAATATAAGCTTATGTTGCCAATGTCCCAGACTTTTTAGTAAGCGCAACGCAACGCCCAAGGTAGTAAATCCTGCTAAGAAGAAGCCAAGGTCCCTGCAGACATATCCAGACATGCACCTTGGATCACACTTCACAGCAATACTGGTCAGAGTGACTTTTTTTAAAAAAAATTTGGACTAAGACCAGGCGAAGCACAACTGGCCCACTGCAGAAGGAAAGGATGATGACAAAACCAACAAGCTGCTCTAACACAGATATGCAGTATGTGAACAGAGAGGGGCATGGATTTGCTCAGCAGAATTCATGATACAAGTTAGGTACCTGAAGTTGCATTATCACTTACACACAAAATTACTTTAAAATTGTAGAGAGGAAAAAATACTACAAAAAAAGTATTTTGTAGTCTTGGCAAACAGCAAGTACTCACGTTCAGCAATTTGCTGCACAGGAAAGCCCAGGTAGAAGCTGAATTCCACCACAGACAAGTTTCTTAGCTGCTCACTGACTTCGGACCCATTTAGAAAACCGTATCTACCTCGGACAGCAAAAACAATGCTCACGGGGCCTTGCCGAAACGCCACCCCATGCCTACTGAGAGTTATGTTCAGTATCTGAAAAGACAAGATTGAAGCATAGTCAGCAAAATCAAATCACTGGCATTTCCATTCCTTCCTTGACAGTCTCGTTTTTTTTTTTCCCCTAATATGAAGAGGGGGGAGGGCAGCTCATATCAAAACAGAGGAACGTCTACTCCAGGTTGTTTTAGCCTGCTGAGTCTCAGAAGAGGCAAAGTTACATGTGAATTCCTCTTCTAAGAGTTGCCCTTTAAGGTCAATCATAATTCAGAATGATCTGAAAGCTACAGCCCAGAAAATGATGAAAAAAACGACCTAGAGATAGTCAGCAAAATAAATCTACCAAGAAATCTTAGATGAATACCAAACTGCATGAAATAGACAGGAAGAGACCATGGTAAAGAGACATTCTGAAAATGGATGTTCGCTTGGTCAAAACCTCCTGCAACATCCATGCCCAGACCCTACCACTGGTTAGAAGCCTTATTTTGGGACCAATATACACAGCAACTGTGTTCATGTAGACACACCTCTTCCAGGCATTAAGGAAGTACTTAAAAGTTTGCTAAGCTGATAGTCCAAGAAATTGCTTTGCTTGTTCTGTCTTCAGTCTATCCAGTCACACTGTGTCATGCAGTTGTACAGTTCTGAGCACTTTACTATATAGTACTTTAGGTACAATAAAGTTTATGTCATTTTTCCTGCTATGATTTTATTTTAAGGTACCACAGATGGGCATTTATGGTGCCAGTTAAATAACATGATAAAAATTTTTACTAATTTTGGTATTACAACAAAGCTAGACTAAATCCAAGAATTCAGACAGAAGAGGGAGTTGGTCTCATTAAGTTGAATTATTGACTTTCCAGGGCGTTTTAGGCTCTGCTATGCGATTCAGTACCCAGCACATATGCAATACATTTCATATGTGAAGTTCCAGTAGCAGGTGCCACGGACATCGTATACTGCTAAGTATTTCTAGACATCAGAAGCAACCAGTGTGTTTGCTCACATAACAGCAGAGTGCATATAACTCCTACATACCCTAAAAGGATCGCCTGAGTGGCAGTGAGACCGAAAGCTGCCTTCCAACAAAAACATTCTAACCACACCCTAACATTGTAACAGTAAAATCTGATGGGAATGACTTTGATAAGGGTTGGGGCAGCCTTTATACGAAAAACTGTAAACCCTATTATATTCAATAACGCTTTTGGATATAAATCATGACCTTGTATCATTTTTTCAAAAAGCTTGAAACCAGAGGGATATGTGGTACCGTATTATTTTGTAGGGGGAAAAAAGTCCTGATTTCATAAAAGCCTCAGAGTTCTACACGATCTAGATGACAAGTTGTAGCCAGTGAACACCTAACTCATTTTACTGGCTGGATGAAACACAGGACAACCAAAGCTGAGGAGAAAAAGGGGCAGATACAAAACATGCTAATCTTCTTACCTGCACAGTGAAGTTGTAGAACTCCTGGTGTTTGCTCACCTCCATAAATGCCATTGTCAGCCCTTTCTCAATGCGCCGGCTAAAGTTGCAGAACCCAACATCCACATTCCGAGGCACAAACTGAAGCACTGAAGGCAAAGGGTACACATTATTCCTACGAACAAGTACTACCATGAGAGAGAACAAAATGAGGAGGAGTATCCACAGGGCTATCACTTTTTCATGGAATTCGGGACATATTCAGTGAAACACTGCGTAAAAACACTGTAGAAATGCATTATGTGTTGGTGCAGTAAATTCTTTACGCATTAATATCTGTTGCAGCAGCAATTAGATTACCAAAAGATCTTTGTGACAAAACACCCACTATTTCCTCTTGCATACTGAAAGACCTTCATTACGTATATGTGGCTTATTTTACATGACTTGAACACTGAATCAGCCACACTGAAATCCTTAGTACACAACAGATCAATGAAAATCTTAAGGAAAAGAACAACAAATCTCTTTTTCTTGTAGACTGAAATACAGTATTTAGCTTGTCTAAAAGACCACATATTGGGTCCGTTAATACACATTAGTATCAGTCTAACACTTGCAAAGCACTTAATTAGCAGTCTTTTAAATCTAGATACATAGACCTTAAAGCCTTTCACAGGAGAGAAAGAATGAGCATAGAACGTGAGCAGGCACACTGACCTTAACTACACATACATCTGTGGATTTCCTGATACAGCCTTACCCAAAGAAATGCCATGATTAGGTTACAGACCCTAATAGCAATGTTATACCGCGTTCAAGAACAGAAAACATGTCTACCGTTTATCTATATAACCATGTTAAAAAGTGGAAAAAGACATCACACCTGCACAATAAAAGAAGTGATGTCTTACCATACAGTTATTAACAGAGCAGAAACAACACATGAAACATACGTGAACAAAAGCACCATGTTTGACATTCATTAACTCTCTGCCTGTATATTCAGTCCCTGTCACTACCTCATTACACTGTCAACCAACCAGACAGGTGGTTTTGTTATGCAAATAGTGCCTGAAGATTTTAAATGATACCACTGACTCTCAAAATCTATTACATGGGTAATATTTTGCTTTAGATTATTAGCAGTCATGGACTTCACATAAACTGCTGCCGTACAGCAGACATGGGAAGGTGCATACTATATAAGCAATCCTCCTGCTCACATTATACATGAGCAATCAGTCCTCCTCACCAATTCTCCTACATTATAAGAATTCTAAAAAGTAGCATTTAAGGCAAACATGATTTGAAACTTGACTCAAGCATTATAAAGTATTTGCACTGTGATTTTCTGAGTAAATGTTTCACAGAAATTTTTTTTCTCTTTGAAGCAAGAAAAATGGCACACCTATTTTACAATGTGCCAAAAATATTTTCCTGATTAAAAAAAAAAATAAATCATTAAATTATGGGGTTAACTGTTCACAATTTATCGTCTCTCAACCAGGGATCTGGCAAGTATTTAACCAAAAAAAAGAATTAAGATTCACAGGAGCAGAAGGCAGGGTTTTGACTTGACCTTGCATACTTAACCATAACTGAAGAAGTGAGAATCAATACGAAGCTACATCTCTTCCTCTTCGTGTCAGGAAGAGCTCACCTGTCTGAACTTGGAATCTGTTGTCTGGCACAGTGAAAGAAGGATGCAGTGAGAGGATCATGGGTGCATCACCACGAAGAAGACTGCTGTTCACAAGCACGTTTATGACAGCTACTGCCGTGTAAACAAAAGGACCCGATGTCACCAAGAAAGCAAACTTGGGGGATATTTTATAAACCTACAAAAAAAGAAAAAAAAATTTAAAAAAATCTGCAGTGTGAAATTTGGCAACACTTTAGACCTATGTAGCCTCACGTATTTCCAAGCCACATCGTCAAGAGGTAAGAAAATACAATCTTTATTTTCCAAAGAGGGAGCAGAAGTACAAATACTCAGTGCTGTGCCTTGCAGCCTCTGCTCCAGCACATGAGAGGCAACTCCCCTGTGCTAAGTACACCAACTAGAATCTCTTCAGTACAAGACATCAATCTCAACAATTCTTGATTTATCACATCCCAGCATAGTAGCGCTCCCCCTCGCCTGCATTCCCCTGGAGAACATAAGAGTCCCCAT
>NW_009648953.1:1264109-1288815 GCF_000708025.1 Charadrius vociferus
GAACCGCTTGCATAGCTTCTGCATTTCAGTTACATACTGCATAGCGATTACATTCTATACTATTCACATGTGATATGCAAGAAGCAATACACACATAACCTGTGTTTTATGGATATAACTTTCACATTCAAGAATACTTTCTTCCAGAGAAGACTTTTATGGAACTTCTTTACTTTGTGGGTAGTGGAGCAGTGGAACAGGCTGCCCAGAGAGGTTGTGGAGTCTCCCACTCTGGAGACATTCAAAACCCGCCTGGACACCATCCTGTGCAACCTGTTGTAGGTGACCCTGCTCTGGCAGGGGGGTTGGACTGGATGATCTCCAGAGGTCCCTTCCAACCCTGACCATTCTGTGATTCTGTGATATCAGCACAGTTACCACAATTAGGCTTCTGCTCTTCCAATTAATCTGACTTTGAGACTTCTGAGAAATCCTGAGGAGCCTTAGTCATCACGTAAAAGAAATGAGATTGTAAGTTAAATATAAACCTAGGTGAATGTTTCCATGCAGACACTCTTATCCACCATTTCTCTGTCACCTAAGTAGAAACAAACTGGAGGCTTTTATTTACTTAAACATATTGCAGTGTCTTCTCTCTTCATAGAAACTCTCAATATCATGGACACCTGTTTCCCCAGCCTTACTTTTTTCCCCCTCTTTCATTTACTCCCCGTTTGTTTTATTTGCCTAAGGCAGTCACACTAAAATATTTTGAGATGTCCAACACCATGGCCTCACAAGTAAATAAATAATCTAAACCAGAGACCCAAAGGTTCTGATAAATGTGCACCTCTTAGATGAAGAGATGCTAGCACCGCAAGGTTAGGTGCTGGTGAAGGGATATGTTAGATATCCTCAACTTCAGGATCAGTCTTATAGAAAAAGCACAATGCTACTTAAATTGTGACCCACATGTTCCTTACTGGTATTCCTGCAACAGTGCAAAGCGATGGCAATTGCTGTTTAGATGAGACAGCAAGCAGTTCTTTCCTGTCTTCTAAAAAACAGGCATTTCAAAGAGATCATCTGCACTAGAAGAAACCACCTCAGTAGCAGAAAGAGGTAAAAAAAATTAAAAAAAAATCCATGCTGCTCATTATTCCTTTTTTCCTTCTTAGTCCACAAATATATGCAGGATCCAGCTTTTATTTTAAATGGATTTAGACCCATAGAGCTCAAATTTGTTTGATATGAATAATATGCACAGCTCTTTTCAGTTCCTCTTATCTGAAATTTTGTCCTTTTATCTCAGGATGAAATGATCTCTGCAGCTTCAGTTTGTCAAATGGAAACAGCAGTTATAATGGGTAAGACATGCCAAAAGAAAGTTGCCCATTACTTGCAAAGGAGACTACTTAAAAGGCAAGAAAAAGAGGAATTAGAATTACAAATCTCAGTGACAATTTGCTGGTGATTTCTAAAGCAATATATGCTGAGGAAGAGAGGCCTAGTGTAGCCAGCATATACCTATGCACTACAGTTAGGTATTTCAGACAAGAAAGGAAGCCTCCTCAACTAACTCGGATGTCTCCATCTCTGACCTGTTGCAGTGTACCAAAGATGCAATGAAAGCAGCCTACCCTGAACATCCCCCTGGAATTTTGCATCAGCTTTTCCATCTTAACAGCTAACATTGCTTCCCTTTTGTGCTTCACTGCAGTGGAAGAACAACAGCAACTCTAGAATGGAGATTAAAAAATCCAAAACTTTTAAGTGTAATTTTCAAGTGGGTAGATTCGAACCACCACAGGTCAAAACAATAGCTATTTCTGCTTGAGATATTGCAGGGGTGTCTATAGAGTTATCTCTCTACAGCTGAATTCAGATGACAGGAATAATATAGCCATGCCAGCATGATGCTGTCCACAAGCTATTTCACACAGAAGTTTGCAAAATTAGTTAAGATAGATGAGCACAGCTCATGACTCTTAGTTCATGAGTAAAAATAGCTCCTCTTGACACAGCTCTAAAGGTTTACAAGTCCATCCAATCCTCTCTTGGAGCTGTCACCTCTACTGGCAGGACAGTTAGATGCTAACACGTTAGCTAGCTGAACCACCACATTTTACAATACCACCTATTAAAGTAAACAAGCACCAATTTCTTACATTAAACCAGTACAAATTTCTTAACACTTTGGGTCACAAAACTGGAGAAGCACGCAAAATTCCATGTGCACTTTGGAGCCATTCCCACAGCAAAAGCAGAAACCTCCAGTAGAAGCAGAGAACCCTTACGCCACCTCAGGTTAAGCTATTCCTTCCTTCTCCACAGTGTGATGGCTAATCCAACTCTGCCGTTTCCGTTTACCTGTCTCATCCAAAGCTACCCTCACAAGAGAAAGCACTTCTAGTACAGAAAGTTTTCAAGCCTCCATTTACTAGAGGCTAGAAGAGTATTTGGGGAAAACGTCACTGTGTGCTTACTCTGTCCCTTATGATGTTCCCTAAGCATTTGCTATTGATTATTTTCTGCCAAAATATTTGATTAGATGCACCTTTGCTACAATCTAATCCATGCCTACACCCCACTGTATTATGCTGTGTAAACATCTGGCAGAAAGCATAAACAACTGATTTTCTCACCACCACCTTATTAGGCATCCTGTACAGAGCCTGCAGAGAGCATTTAACTTCCTGAAGATGAGCTACAAAGGCTCACAGGTCTTAAAAATGAAACAAAGCTTCTGCTTCTACACACGTTAGGATCCTAACGCAATAATTCTCTCACTGTTTTTAAACACCTAAATGGTACCAGCCGGAATTACAGCAGCAGTGAGTAGCGATGAAGCCAGCCCAAGGCCACCAGGTGGCATCTTTGGAAGAAGATTTAATTGCCTGACAGTGAACTGATCTTACTTTGAAAGCAAGAGGTTTACTAATTTTGGATTATAGAAACCAATAGGTTATGGGCAGGCCTCAAAACCCACATTAAATACAGCAACAAAGTGGCTGAAGTGTACATTATACCACATGATAAAATGTCCAAGCACAAATGAGGCTGGCAAAAGGCTTCTTCCTGTTGGCGTGAACTTAACAGCACCAGGGGTCCTGGCAGCAAGTCACTGCCAACACTATTTTATTTCACACCCCAGTGCAACAAAGCTAAGTCAAGGGAACACTGTATAACAGATCTTACCCGAGTGTCATAAGGTTTACATTAGAGAAAGTTGACAAAAATTGCTCTTATTCAAACAATAGGGTCTTATTCTTTTGCAGATGCAATACATTGAGACTGACTGGAAAGAATTTTAAAATTTTAGGTTATTCTCACTTTGCTGTAAGGACTTTTGCTAGGAAAAAGTTGACAAAAGTTTTTTTCATTAGGCAGGATTCAAGCCTGCCTCCTTTTTTTTTTTTCCACTTCAACAACTCAGAATGTTTGAAATAATAAAGAAGTGGAGACCAAAGTTTTAACTTAAAAAGTTGGGAAAAATAAAAGTTTTAATTCTCCTCTCAGTGTTAAACTTGGTTTGTACTTAAAGTGAGCAGTTATATCCATCGTTGCCATGGATTTTATTTTTAAAGCACACATTACTACCAAGATAAATTTAACAAGACCGTCTCCTGATTTACTGTGCATTACATCACAGCAAGGGAACAACATCTGTGAGCTGTAATAGGAGACATAGTAAAAAAACAGCTTAGAGAAGTGCACTGCTTCACCGTAACTTGAAAATGTACACATGGTTCCTGGGTACTCTCGACTAACAAAAGTCAGCTCTGCTCGACTAATTAAGTTTAGCAACATAGACAAATTCTGTTTAAAATTTTGCATTGCATCACCATTAAACATCCCAATACTATAGACAGCTCTTTATTTAAAAAATAACAGTTTTGTTAGTACTTCACCATTAGAGGTGAAGACATTGCTAGTGATTATTTTTAGTGCAAAATCCATACCCAAGGCATCAGAAAGAGCACACACATGATAGCAGCACTCTAGCATAAAATAAGTATAACTGATTCCACAGAGGTGTTTTCTCCTTTTGATAAAAAAGAATTTGCAAAGAATGAAGCTGGACTAACTGCATTATTTATGAAGACAGTTGCTTCTGAGTAGCCTTAGGGCCAAAATATCCTATTGAGAGCTTTACAAGGCAATAGTGGGCATGAAAGGAAGGAATTTAAAGGGCAAAAACATGAACAAGCAAGATATCAAATGTTGGCTCCAATCAACCTTCAAATATTTAGCAATAGATTTTGTCTTACTGCTGTTACTATTAAGAGGATAAACGTTTCCATAGTATTGAGCCATATAAGGTCATTGAAAATTAGTGTAGTTCTATCATCATGAACTTTTGACTTCTACTTGACTATGTGCCAGTTTGCACAATCTGAAGGTATAACTCACAAACCAGAAGAAAATTTAAAAAAACAAAAACAAAAACAAAAACAAACCCAAAACCTTAAAAGCTTACGAGCAGGTGTTACTAAAAGGACCTAAGCTAAACACAACTTATAGTGGCAGCTCACTGTGGCTGAATTTTGGCAGAAATTCGTAACGCTCCTGTCTTGACTGAATAGTAGAGAGGTACATTCTCAAACATCAGACAGGAGTTGTTTAATTACTGAGTGCAGTGATTATGGCAGGAGCTGTCAAAACACTGTTTCCCCACACAGATCAGCAAGCAAAAGCTAGAGGCACCAAAGGATTCTGTGTATGGAGAAACTCAAGTTATGTCCAAAACTCAAACTGCTACTTGAGTAAACTTCATAATGAAAATGAGATCACACACTCAAAAAAGTAAGATGATGTGGTGCTGGGCTATCACAACTGGATGAATGCAGTCATGAAAAATTGCAAGTGTAGCTGAACCTGCACCTACACCAGTAATACCATTAAAATATTTCATTTTGCCACCAGTGTTGAAGTACCTGATTATACAACAAAGGTAGCCCCAAACTACCTCTACAGTCTTTACCTCTCAGACAGGGGGTTTGAGACAGAGCGGGGGGGAACGGAGCCTTTAAACCTCATCTCAACCAGACACTCACTTTGAAGGTAGGAAACAACACTGAAATGTTGTTCAAAGATGATTTCTTGAACATCAAAGCAGAGGAAGTTTTCAAAAAAAACCCAAAAGCGCAGCAATTCCTAGCCCTGTGAGTGGGGGAAGGACAGGAGTCACACCTATTTGAAGGTTTAAAAATAACATCTTACCATTGCACACCTGATTTTTTTTTTTCCCCTGCCTTTTTCATCTGCCAAGTCCTGCCTTTGGGATTCCACCACTTTCCTCGCAAGTGTTGATGGCCTCACTTACAACATAAAATAGCACAAGGCTGTGCAGAAGGTTTTGTTTTGTTTAAGGTGCTAAGTACATGATCTGCTAGCAGAAGAAACAAAACTTTTTAACAGGTATTTCAAGGGGTAAATGCTTTTCAGTTCAGTTTCAATTCACCAGCCAAAGGAGGTGAGCAGTAGAGGCTGGGCACTGCTTGCTCACCTCTGGCAAAAATCAAGAAAGGTCTGTCCTAGAAAACAATGACATTCTAAAAGTAAAAAAGCTGATGTCATATTCATGTTAAAAAAAACCCAACAACTTGACTAACATTTAAGTTAGAATAAACCTCTCTCCGATATAGTACCACACAGGTTGTTTTTAAATCACCGATTTAGCCTGTGAACTAAACCCACTATTTTATTGCATTGATCAAAAAGTACTTGTACTCACTTCATACCACTTACCTCTAGCTCTACTGATCTCCTGAACTGAACTCTGAGCACTTCTCTGATGGATTCACTGACATTTTGTAAAACAGCTCTTCGGGCCAGCACTGGAAATTAATGTCACTCATTAAATACGTTTTAGCTTCATCTCCTGGGCTTTGGTTCAAAGCTGCATTTTCAATTGTGCAGTGCATGAAAAGGCAGGCAATGAGATCAACTGCATCAAATGGGTAAGACAACGGACAAGGAAACAGGTAAAGGTGTGACTGTATCCTAAAAAGTGACTGTACATACAGTTTAAGGAACTTCACGTTTACTTTCTCTCTCCTGTTTTTTCATATCTAATGTCTTTAGCATTCTAGTAAGAGAACCTTCTAAAGAGCCACTGAGGCATTCAAATTGAATCTGAAAGTGGCAGCACATTCAATCTGACCTGTGCACAATGAGCCTGCTGTCATAATACAGTTAAAGTTTTGTAGGCAACGCATGGAATGCAGATGAGGTCAGAAAAAAGCCACAGAAAATATGCATCTACTCTTTTCTTAAATAAAATGTAAACATGACTGATTACTGAAAGGGATATCCATCGAGTAAGAAACTGCTTTAAGAATGCCACATCCCTATGGATATTATGTCTGTTACAGTCACACTTGAGACTGTGACTATGGTCAAGGAAACAACTGAAAAGCGTTTTGTTGTCATCCTGCATTTACTTTCCATCAGTAACTTGCCTACAAAACCACTCAAATTGCAGGTTAAAAAAAAAAATATCTTCCTCATCACCAGCATAGCCAGCTCACCTTCATATCTGGAGGATGAGATTATGCTCGTCCTGCTTTACATATTACAAGTAAAGCTTAAGGGCAAAATGTGTTGCTTACCGCAGAACGTGCAGCACTTCTGCAGCTGCCCTGGATTAGGTCACTGGTATTGTTTTGTTAACAAGCTAGGAAGAGGTGGGAAAACACCAAAAAAGCAAACACAGATGCTGAGACAATTAATTTTGAAAAACACACTAACGTCACTTTTTCTGGTTACAAACACACCAAATCCAACTGAAGTAAGTATGGTAGGAGGGAAAATAGAAACATAAGCTAGTATGGTAAAATTACAAAAATGGTAACAAAACCCAAACATTTTTTAAACCAACTCTCCTCTTTCATATTACAATGTTACCTCGCATGCAGGTTTTTGTTTTTTTTACAAACAGCAGCAACAACTGAAAGGAGAAACTTATTCAGTCAGAACATTTAACAGTTTGGCAGAACAGTACCATGACAGTAACATTCATTTACAACCCATGAAATGATAAAGCAGCCTCTAATTCAGTATACTTGTATATATGCATCAGCAATTTTAGAAGACAATTTCATTCTCTGTGCAGTGTAACGTACATGTAACTCACTATCACAATGGACCTCATTCAAGTGAATTCTATCATTTTCAAGAATAAATTATAAATCAATGCTTTTACATCTGTTTGTCTAAATTTACAATGGATTTCTTTGAAAGGTTCACTTCGCTAATTCAACACCTGCAATTCAGCTACGGGATAACATTACAGTAGCTTCTGAAAAACAAAATAAAAATGTTAGGAATCTCTTACCTGCAGTGACTAAGTAAGCATCAGGAACCGTGATGTCGCAGACGTAGGGTTGCCTGGTAGTGGTCACA
Source organism: Charadrius vociferus (assembly GCF_000708025.1). Lineage (NCBI taxonomy): Eukaryota > Metazoa > Chordata > Aves > Charadriiformes > Charadriidae > Charadrius > Charadrius vociferus. Next base: position 1,271,457 of record NW_009648953.1, read on the forward strand.
GCAGAGGTTACGACCACAGGTTCAGATGGGGAAGTGGTCACTGAAGGGGTGGAGGAGAACGTCCCCAGGCTGCCTGCAGCAGTTGCACTGTGGCTGCCTGTGGCATTGGTGGCGGTGGTCGTGGGGACAGTGGTGGGAGCAGCTGATGCATCAGTACCAGCAGTTACACTGCTTCCTGCTGGAATGTCATATCCAGTGGGAGGGATGGAAGTCGGAGGGAACTGTGTGGGAGCAAATGACGTGGTCACAGATAGAGATGCTGTAGAAGGCATCAGACTGCTGGTGTCGGCATGTGACGTCAGGCTGTACGGGTCTGCGGGAGGAAGGGCTGTGTGGGCACTGCCCTCGCTGCGAGATGTTAAAAGCAGCGTGGGGTTAACTGTAGCACCAATATCCTCATCAGAAGCCAGAGCAGTTGAGAACAGAGATGAAGATATATTTAAGACAGGAGTTGCTGGAAAGGTAGTAAACAAAGAGATCAGGTTTGTTTCATTGAGCAAGTCGCTGCTGGTAACAGACTGGGTGTAAGAAGTGGGCAGCACCAGAGTAGGAACCACGGAGCGAGATGCGGAAAGTGAAGGCTCCAACTGAGAGGTAGTTCCTGTAACAGCTGAGGTAAACACAACTTCTGAGCCTGTTGGCAATATTGAGGGTGCTTCCAGAAACACAGACGACCCAGAGTGAAAATCTGATGATGGTGTTATTTCAGGAACATGTGCACCTGGAACAGAATATGCATTTGAGTAAAAGTATGATGTTTGGCTGAGAGGGAACTCAGAAACCTTGGCGTCAGTGGCAGAGCTGACAGGAGTAGCTAACTCCCAGCTGGAAACATCCTCAGAAAGTACTGATGTCCCAGTCAACAAGGTCGGAGGTAAGAGTGTTGATAAATCACTTTGCATGACAGAGTAAGAATTTAGCATGGCCGATGATAAAGACAAGTAGCTAGGTTCAATAAGAAATGGTGTTGATAAAAGACTGGGTGGAAAATCTGAAATATTTAAAGACAGTTCTTCCTTTGTCAATGTCTTGCCAAGCAAACCCAGAGATTCTGACGGCATTAATTCTGGCGACTCCAGCAAAGTTGTACGACTGACTGCAAACGATGCTACCAGCTCACTCGGGATGAAGATAGCGTCAAACAGAACAGTGGTGGCATCAGGAAGTTGTACACGAGTGCTTGGTGTCAATGAAACCGTTTCCAGAACAGGGAGGGAAAACTGGGCAAGAGAAATGTTCAGTGATGTTCCTCCAGGGAGCTGATGGTAAGAAGAAGCAATTGTTATAGGTGTTCTGTCGTTAAGGACAGCGTCCATAGTGCTTAATAAAAACACACTTGAATCAGGTGTTTCTGTGAATCTTGAAGAAAAAGAAACAACTGGTCTTGATGGAAAAGAAGTATCAAAAATCTCTGGTGTAGGCTCCTCTAATTCATACCCGTCAGTAATTATAGTTGCGAATGGAGTTACGCCTTGTACTTCAGAGGCTTTGATGGACAAAGTTTCAACATAATCACCTGAGCCCACGTCATGTTCTGGGGAAAAGCCTGCTTCTGGCAGAAGTGAAACTGAGTCACAATACAGACAAGAACTGTATGATCTCGTGAAAGGCACTGGGCTCATGAGCTCACGAACAAGCTCTGATTGACTTGGTATTTCTGAACCGGCAGGCAAATTTGGTGTTGTACTGGAGAATTCATGTGTAAACAGGCTGGCATTAAGAACCGTATTAGAGTCCGTGGAAACGGCAGCTGAGTGAAGCGGGAAAGATGCAAGTGGAAGACTAATAGGAAACAAAGCAGGCTCAGCACTGGCTGATGAAGCCAGCGTGGCCCAGGGAATGCTTGGAGTGGGGTAGGTCCTTAGAGTGAGAGTTTCTGCTGCTCTGCTACTCACATAGGCGTAAATGTCATTATACGGGTCTGCATGCTGTGCTGTGGCATCTGGGGTTGCACGGCTATTTTTATCCAGCAGCTTGAGATGAAGAGGCAACCCTTCTGAAGCAGCCCCAAAAGGCAGAGCTGTTAAACTTGCATTTATGTTTTCCCACACTGCAACTCTGGCCTCCGAAGGAATGGAAGTGAAATAAGTAGCTGTATTTGGAGGGTACAACAGCAAGTCTCTGCTTGCAGTTAGCATTTCACTATCTGGTACCAAAGGCTTCAATTCTGTAAGAGTGTTACTGTGTTCAGGGACAGCACTCAACGGAGTCTTTTGCTGTGCTGTTTTTGAGATATCATACGGTGAAAAAAGGACAGATAATGAAGGTGTTAGCAACACAGTTTCTAACGTTTCTCTTGGTGTCTCTACTGTATTAACTGACTGATGATCTGTTAAAACTGCAAAAGACTTCAGCGGAGGAGTCCACTGCGCCTTTGGAAATGAGCTAATAAATTCATCGTCACTTAAGTATGCTTCATTGCTTGTTACGGAGACATCTACCAACGGCGTACTTCTCCCTTCTGAAATCCTGACCACTTCTTCTTGGTTAAATAAAGTCCCACCAAAGGGAGTAGTAACTGATGATAAAACTGTTTGAAGAAAATTACTTTCTTGGGACTCCAAAGTACTTTTTGCTAAGGCCATTTGTGTCCTGCTGCCTGATATGCTTTGGTGCACCTTTGAGTCCATTGAGAAAAAGGAAAAATTTTGCTGCTCCAAGGATCTCTCATCTAAATAAAGAGACAGAGACAAAAACAAAAAACACCAGATTACCACAAGTAGTGAGATCACAATGAGCAAAACTCACACACAGTCTTCCTGGAGACAACTGCTCAGAATTCAAGGGCTGAGACAAAACCACTCAGTACGTGAAAAACCTCCATGAGCCAGTCAGCAAAATTAATTAAGATTTCCTGTGAAACTCTTATTCCCTGGAAATAAGCAGGACAATACGAGCTCCTCTCACTCTGTACCTACTCATCTCCCTACAGCAGCATGCCAGCAAGCCCCACGAAAGGACATGAAGTGGCTCCCTCTTCCCTATGCAAAGGTACAGCGCATGGCAGCTAATGGTCTCACAAGGTAAACAAACAAAAAAGGGTAACAAGGAAGAGCGCAGGGAAAAATTTTGCATAGCTTTAGGTCTTCCACTTTCCTTTAGTATCACTTCATTTCCTCCAGTTTTATTATTTCTCAATATTAGGCTCACTAGCAGATCTGTTCTGTTTCAAGGACCAGATCCTCCCTCTCACATCAGAAATGAGTGACACTTACGAGAGATGAAGAGGGGTTCCCTTTACGTAAGGCAAATGTGGACCTGATATCACCTACAAGAATCTGCTAAGTAACACGTGCAGTAGTTATGGTTACAGTGCCAACCATTCATTTAACTTCTGGCCTTTTGGTAGTCAGTGACAAATTGCTTCATTACACAACTGCTATCTTTATTCACAACCCACCACAGGAGTACTCTGTTCATGGGCCACCTGTAATGAAACTTTCACTGCTCCAGTTTGTAGAATTCAAGTAGCAATAGTCAGGTTCAAGCACAAAGGAGAAGAAGGTAAGAATTCACCAGTTATTTTAACAAAATACGTGCAAAAAATAATATACGAGTATCACTTGCATAACTTGACTATAACTCCTTCTCTTTCACAAAAGTGTTGTTGGGTTACAGAGATCTGTATATAAGCTTTTCTAACCATGGATGTTAGTTTGATTATTGCTTGAGTACTTTTCTGAAATGTCAAGATTGGTAGCTTTCAGAGATGAATATTAAAGGAAATTACAGAAAATTGCTGCAAGATATTTCTCAGGGATACACACAAAAGTTTCATCCTTAAATTATCTATCCCACCTGATCATCCTATTTTCATATGGGAGTGACCACACAGTGCTGCTGGAACCTACTGACACCACACATTAAGAAGGCTGGAGGGGCGAGAATCCCATCCAATTAAACAACCAGGGATCAGCTTAAAACAAAATAAAAACGAGCATACACAGTGTAAAGTACCAGACAGTGATACAGTGCGCTGCTCAACTGTAACTACATTTGTAGCCCTTTAGATGATGCCTTGAACTCACTAACCCACGGTAGATCTTGCAGGAATAGTTCACATATCTGTTTCACACTGCTATCAGTCTAACAACACTTTCCAAGGTGATAAACTGCTGTAATCATCCCCCCTCCTTCCTGATCTGTTTGTTAAATTCCTTGACTCAGCTTTTTAAGCACTGACATACCAATCTGATAAATTTTGAAACTACTCATCTGAAAAGCACAATTGCAAAAATTCATGCACAGAGTTAATACCACTGTATCACTAATCACACCTAATCAAATATGAGCGCTGTGATTATATACTTTATTTTACAGATCTCATGCACAATGTTTTCTGGCATAGCAGACACTGTTCTCTCAATTTCTTCCTCCTGAAATTCACTGTAGGAATTGCCAGCTTTATGACGCTTAGTTGTGGTGCGATGATAAAATATATGGCCTTAAAATGCTCTCGGGGGCGGGGAAGGAACAGGTACACTCTTGTAAAAGCAACGTAAGACAAATAACAAGTACATCCTTGACTTCTTCTATGGAGATCAGCTGTTTCAACACAGCACAGTGCAGCCACCACGCTTTCACAAACAGTTAACATGGGTAACAGACAAAGCCATTTCTAGCAAGCAAAGAACCGAAACACAGACCCTGAGCCAGCCCCATTTGCTGACCAAAAGCTATTCAGTGTTTTCTCCTCACTAAAAGTCTCCCTAGCCTTGCTCCTTCCTTTGATTTAGGCTTCTAGCCTTTATTTTTCCTTTGTGACATTTTGTGTAAGCAGGGAGTTAACTAAAGCAAAGGACTTAGAGGGCTACGAAAAAACCACTGCCAAAACGAATCACTTCTCTCCCTATAGACATGCACAATTTCTTTTAGCCAGCCCTATAAAATCCTGTCCACCTTGGTCACACTTTGGACACCTAGTGCTTGCTTACAGTGAATTCTAAATGGCAGGCAAATATTTTAACAGATAAAGTTCTTACTCATCACAGCTTCATGTTGTAAATCCCTGCAGTAGTAACACAAGACAGCTGTGTTAGCTTCAACACAGTAAGCGCGGTAAACGTGGAATTGCTACACGTGACAATTAATACAACCAGCAAAGGTGAATACATATGAATTAGTAACTGTACTGTCGATCACCTGTTTCCACAAATCTTTGACCCAAAGCTAGAGTTGATTCTACAGTTTTGTTACCTATACATGCCTATGCTGTGTATCGTCTTCTGCCTTCACCCATACAGAGCTCTCCTTACCTTTGTTCAATTTGATAGGGGAGCTGTCATAAGGCAAGATCCTGATGGAAGAGACTACATGTCACAAAGATGTTCTGAAGAGTTACCTGCGCTACCATAAGCTGTCTAATAGACATGCGTAAGAGGCAAGGGCAATCTTGGCTTTAAATTCATTCTGACTTTAGAATTAGTCTTTTCTTGACAGTCTGCTAGTATTTTTTCCTTGAAAGATGTAAAGTAATAGTAAGTAACAATTTTATCATATACCTGCGCCTCTCAACATAAAGAATATTGCCACTGACACCAGGAAGGAAAGAACACAACTTCTGAAAAAGATGGGTTTTGGTTGTTTTTTTTTTTAAGGAAAACACACCATGTCTTGAAAAAGCTACAAGCTATAAGACAAGGTAAGAGCATTGTTACTTGAGGTAAGTGGAGTGGGAAAAATTCACTTGTGCGTATAGGATTTTGAAACAACAACTCATGGGCAAGTTCGCAAGCCACTGTTCCACTCTGTTTTCTTTGCTTAGCATTTCAGAAGCAGGGAGCATTAGTGACATGCCATTAATAATACAAATTATTGTTTGTATTTTTTGTTTCATCTCCAAAAGAGCAGTGTACTACTTGAATACTGCCTGTCAGAACTGTGCGTGCCTCTCACAGAGAGCAGATGGGACACGCGGCAGATGTGCCCGGGAGCAGCCAGACAGCCCACAGAGAAGACGGAAAAGCAAAGGAAAAAAGGAAGGAGGTGAAGGCACACCACGGCATGACAATCATGCCCTCATCAGCGCAGAGCAGCCGATCTGGCTATACCGTGGGACAAAGAAAGCAGACAGATTGCACATGTTCTGGTGTATCTCAATGCCGCGACTGGACAAAGCTATTGATGAATATCAATGCTGACTTGTTCGTTTGCACAGCTGCTGTTGTTGGGTGGCGGTTTCCCCGTCCAGCAACTGTACTGCCATCGGTTGAGCTAGGCAACGGTGACAGGATGACAATCAGACAAGCCAAACTCCGCCAAGCTGATAACATTATGAAAAAGAATAGATAGCTTAGGAAGCAAAGCTGTGATCCCAAGCTACAGCAAAGGGGAGGAAAGGAGAGCGCTTGTGGCAGGGGCCACGAGAGGCACAGATGGCACCAGTGCAATGCCTCAGCTCAGACAATGACAGGCGGAGCGACAGCATAGGAAATGTGCTGATGGGCTTGGGGTGATGAACACTCTGCTGCTTCTGCTGCCCCCCAAAACCGTAAGAGCCTGAATGAAATTCACAAGTGGTGAAGCCAGTCACTGAACACAACTCCTCCTTCAAGTGCCGAATCCGTATTAACAGAAGCACAGCCGTGCACCTCTAACGCTGGCACAGCCTGGTGCGAACTTGGGAAGGGCTGTAACAGCAGCACAGCACTTTCCCATGAACACAGCAAAGGACTGCTGTGGTCTATAGACTTCTTCAGTGACAAAAATATACCACGTTGGCTTGCGAGAAAACTATGTGTGTTTAGAAACCAGGAAACAGACTAGTCATTTTTCCAGAAAGCAATTAGAGGGATGTAGTTTTCATCATTCCTGTAGTTGAAGGGCTGAAAAGTACTGTCTGTTCTATACTGTATAATAAAGTAAAAAAGGGTGATTTTTCTAATATATATTTGTAATAATATACGCACATATTCATATGCTTTCATATTTTCATATTTCATTTATTTATAATAAATATGCTTCCATATACTTTTAAATGCCAGATCCAAGATATAACCTAACCTCTGCCACTCATCTCATGTTCAAAAAAGTTGCATCATTTTCCTGCACTTTGCTATTAAAATGTGGCAATTGTACATATCACAACTATCAATATCTCCTAAAGTTTAGGTAATTTCCTACATTATGAAGATGTTACAGATGATAGGTACAGGTATGACAACAATGTATACAACAGAAAGGTCTTTACTTGGGATAAAATTAAACCTTGAGAATAGAACTAGTAATATTTGCTCTATTATTTTTGAGAAACTAAGTAATGGCTAATAAAGTTTGCAAACATCAGAAAGTGCCAGCAGAGTAGCAGCAAACCAGTTCAAAACGTACATCACTTCAAAAAACATTATCTTCTGTGTATTAACATAATGACCTACAAAATTAAATTTTAGTACCTTTATTTTTTAGGCAAGGAGAAAAATTGGTTTTTTATTGCTGCCCATTGTTTCAAACAGAGGCATTTTAGGTAGAAAGGCAACTAATGTTACATACTTTCCAAGTATTATGGGAAAATTCCTATTAACTATCTAGATAAGAATAGTTCCCAAATTATTAAAATTAAAGCTATGAACTCACTAGGAATATTCACCACCTGAAATGGCTCCCTGACTATGGGGTAGAGTAACACATCACATCTCAGGGAAGCTTTTAACAACATTTTTGCCATTCACCACCACTATTAAACTTTTTCTTTGACAAACAGAAAGTAAGAAATTGAAATAACCGAATGTAGCATAGGATGAGACCACCCAAGGGTAGAGAGAATGACATATGCAAACATATCTGAAAAAAATCATAACTCTTCCTCGCATGGCTTAACAGTTAATAACTTTCTAATTTATTTAAAAGCATTTAGTTTGGCTTCTGTCAAAAAGAGCTTGTATGTATTAGGTCATTGCAAAAAATTTACACAGTTGTCTGGTGTAATCCTCTAACTGAATTTCTTAGGTGTCTGGCTTGTAGGAAAATACCAGTCACAGAAGCATGTGCAGCTGAAAAGCTGTCTGCTTTCTTCTCCAGGAGGCATTAACCACTGATTGAACAGTGACAGTAATCACCCTTGGCACACAAAAGCCAGGGAGAGGAGGGGATGGGAGCCTGCACCACTCCTCCCTTCCAAAGCTCCAGCCCCCAGCTTCTCTGTGGGGCTCTGGACAGCTTTTGGAAGGTTCTGTTCACTGGAGCACATGCTGCACCTATGCCCAATGCTTCACTGGGGCAGCGCATGTTTAACCTGTGCAAGGGACACAAATCATCTGGAGTCCTAACAGCTGTTTCTCAAAGATGTTAATTTTCTTATTGTAGAAGATCAAGAATATCTCTCATCATTTACAACAGGCACTTACGAATTTTAACTAATTAAGCTGCTTGTACCACCTGAAAGGCTAAAAGAGAGGGGAAAGTAAAGCAATAAAAAAATTATGCTGCGCCTTGGTACTCTTTCACGCTGCAGCTGAAGATGAAATTTCATAGCAAATAGAAAAAGTGGTATTAAAAGAAAAATAATAGCGTTAATAGGAAGCACGTGAAGTAAGTACCTATGTACATGCACACTCCTTTTTGCACACTTTAGGTTGCAATACATAGCCAAGAAAAGAGGAACATCTTGAAGTCATTCTTCATCCACATGCAAACAGATGTGGCTCAGCTGCCGCTCAGGTGCAAGTATTCAAGAAACTCCCTCTCCTTCACAGCAAATAAGCACAAGCTTCCACCTCTGCATGAGGAGACAAGATGCTCCAAGGGAACCACAAAGGGAAGGGGCAAAGATAACCCTTGCTTGCTTGCCAGCAGAGCTGATGAAGACATTGTAAAGAAAGAGGTTTAGTAGAAGGCAGTCTGTGTTTCATACTGGAGTCAAAAAACACATCATGACACTCCTCATTGAGTATTGCATTTGAAAACCACTGCCAATGAACCTGTGAGACCAGGGATGAACATTTACATTTTCTTCCTATTCAACACGAAGAAAAACCCTGCAAAACTTCCCTTAGGACACTTTTGCTGGTAACCATCATGTTAAAGAGCTGTAGGCAGTCTGGGATCCCAACTTCCACTGCATGGCTGATGGAACACCTTATCAGAGAACTTACAATCTATGTTCTGACCCAGGAATCTTCCTAACATATCCACTGCTGAGGCAGAACAGGACCCTGTAATAATTTACAGTAAATGGTGGATTAAAAGAAAAAAAAACAAACCCACAGCTTCTCTTTATTTAGTACCACTGTAACACATTCTGTTTTGCATGAAAGAAAGTAAAAACCTTGCAACATAAGTGAAAATTTTTGTAACACAAAAGATAACAGCACACCACCAGATTGGGCAGTAAGGGCAGGAGAGCATACAGATGGGGAGAGAGCAAACAACCCCACCACCCACTCCATCAACACAAGCACACCGTGAGATCCACCTCCCAAACAGTATTATTACCTTTGAAAAACCACAACTTTGCTAACAAGTGGGCTGGGAACAAAACCCAAGGACAGAACAGTTTGCCATGCCCACACAACACCTGCAAACCCAAACGATACAGAAATCCTCACTTGTAAAACTGCATAAAGCTCTTATAGCACCAAGATGCCTCAAACCAACAGTCCCTCTCTAGAACTTCTCTGACAGACATGCCTGAATGCAGAGGTGAGAAAGCAAATTAGCCATGACAATTCACACCATTTGAAACATCTGAGGGGGAAGGAAAGGAGATGTCTCCCATACAGAAGCTTTATATGGCCACTACGTGATCCCACAGACCACCTCCCACAGTTGAGGAAAGTAATGGCTTAGTGCAGAACTTGGTGCTCTAACATGACCGGCTGGCTGGCCATGCACGCACACGCACAGAAAACTGCAAATCAAATCATAGTTCAAAGTGTAGCTTTTGCTGGGAGCATTCATGCTTTTTTTGGCATTTAGTTGTACATGACATCATCATGTGGGAAGCCATATGTTAGGGATAAAGTACACACAAACTTGAATTGGCTTTACAAATGTTAATTCTAAGAAAAACTCTCATCAGACTTGCTCATCATGATAACCAGGTCACATTTTTAAAAAGAAAAAAACCTTCCTTTGCCCTCCTGTCCTTTTTTTTTTTTTTTTTTAATTGCTCTCTGCACAGCAACTTGATTTTTAGTCTCTAAAGAGCCAGTGTCAGTTTTCATCTAACCAAATGACTACTGAGAAGCTTTCTGTTCATGCTCAACACTGCAGCATCCTCCAAAATGCAGATCCTGGAAGCTTTTGAAAAGACCGATTAAATTTATATTAGCCTCTCTTTTGTGCAGATGACAGATCAGTGAGTAGTAATTTGCACCCAATGCATACAAATACTTCTAGCAAAAAATACATCCTTAAAACAAAATAATTTTTAATTCTTAAATTATGTTATCACTACAAAATCTCTAGAAGCAATAAAATCACAGAGAGCCTGAAGACAAGAGTAACCGCCTAATTAAAACAGAGCCTACGCTGTATCCTAGTAACCCAGTTACCCACAGGGGCTCTCTTCATTGACACATATCCTTAAATGTGCTGTGCTGACAAAGGAAAAATACCCTTGACTGAGCTTTAAGTTGTTCAGGTCAGCAGGCACGATGCTCCAAAATCGTATAACTTCAAGGAGTAAAAGGAAGTCCCAACCTGCAACACGTAAAAGCAGCTCCTTTAAGAAGTTAATTTACAAGACTTTTGTTACACAAAGCATGATGGAAAATCTGAAAAGACAAGATTTTCAACCTGCATAATACCATTACTCTGTACTGAACTCAAAACAACTTCATTGCTCCAAGGCCAGATCATAACAATATGCCTGTACATGCTTAATTTTTCAAACAGCTGTATATGAATAAGCAAATAATACTGAAAAGTTCTTGCACAGTCGGATACGAAGGCATTTAGTGGTACTCGCAGCATGTATCACTCAGCAAATCAAGTCATATGAGAGACAACCTGTCAATGCATTTTCACAGAAAAAGAAGATTTCACAGAAAACCTGGGAAAGAGAGCAGAATAGTCCCAGCTACTCCAGCCTTTGAGGCTGAAACTAAGCACTCGCCAAGAGTTGAAAACATGAAAAGGGACATACAAAGAGATGGAACAGAAGTTCAAGAAGTACTCACTGTAAGCAAAGGTTTGAAATAAGTTAGTTAAGATTTTTCCTTACAATATGCAGGTGTTATGGGCCTTGACCTCACCTGGAAAAAGAGAAATCTCCCCAAAATCCCCCTGTAATAACTAGAAAAAAGTCACTGCATAGTAGAAAAGATCAAACTTCTGCCATAACTTATACCCACAGAACTTCCAGAAGACAATTCCCTGGCAAAACTACTAGGGAAGAAGAAAAAAGGCAACACAAGCACTATTTCAAATTACAAAAACAACGACAAAATAACCAAAACAAAATAAACAAACAAACCAACCACAAAAAAAAACCAACCACACACTTTTTTGCCCCTTCCCTATAGGCTGTTAGGCCTAGGCATCCACTGGACAACATTTGAATATTCACTGCAAATATCCTTACTAGCGATTCTGGAACTGCATTAGTTTTAAGAATAATTATGATATCAAGTAGCATGTTTCCTTGTGTGAATATCTCAAGATTTAGCAATTAATTCTGGTCTTTTTGTCTTTTTCTCCAAAACATCCTCAAAACATGACAAGTAGAGAAATTGTAATTGCTAGCATCTCAAGAGAAACGAAACTTGCCCAAAGCCTTTTCTTCTGTGTCCTTAATGCAATACAACAGGCCTAATCACAGCTTTCGGAGCACTCTACTGGAAACAGGTTACCCTGAGCTACTGCCGTCTGAGCTTTCAGACCTAGGGCCAAGTTCATGACCAACACAAACGAGTGCAACTCTATCGGCTCTAGCAAAGTTGCCTCATCTTTTCCCAGTGCTGAAGTCGGTGCTGTGAGACCACAAGTTACCAGCCATAAAACAACACCCAGGATGCTAAGGTGAGTCTTCTATTTCTCGGTGCTCTTAGTTGCTCAAGATGCGCGTGGCACTCCAAACTTAAGAGAAAGAAGCTGTGGATATGGAATTCCCCAAGTCCTGGTAATACGACCATCCTGTAATAAGAAATGCGGTTTCTGCATGGCCCTAGAAACTTCATAGCCTCAGTTAACAACAGTAACAAAAGAATGAGTAAATTACACATTAACAAGAGCAGCAGAAATAAATCAGAAAAGGATCTGCTGTAGGAAACAATGAATATAATCAAGAAAAAGAATCTAGGGAAAGTATTCTTACTAGGAATATGTACAGAACCAGAAAGGTAAAAAAACAACTGTAAAGGACAGAGAAATATATGGGCGTGGAAAGCATTACATAGTCCTACTTTATGGGGCAGTTTGCTCACAGCATTTTTTACAAGAACAATATCTCTTCAGCAACATTACAAAGTAAAACTTCCTAATTAACATAGTGGGAAATATACTACAAAGCCAACAATAAAAAGGAGAGGCAAAAAATCTCCTCTTATCAAAACTTAACACACAAGACACAAATGAGAAACAGACACAAGTTGTCGGGAAACAGATCGGTTAATGCACCTTTCCCAAGCAAGACTACCACCAGAGAGTAACTGAGACACATTTCAGAACAATTGAGCTTTAAAGAAACTGAGCAACCACAGGACAACCATGCTAGCCTTGGAGAAGATGTTTTTGTTATAACTGACATGTATTAGTGGCATGAAAAAAAACCCACATATTTTCCTTAAAGGAACAAGGAGAAAAGGAGGTGGGCAAGGCATCATGCACATGCAGATAACAATAGCCAAACTCGGCCACATTCAGTAAGAATCACTGCACACTTGTCACCCTGCCTGCCGTAAAGCATCCCATTATGGTTAGATTTTTCAAGATCCTGTAGTACAGCACCATGTTAGCTTGACTGTGAATTGTTGCCGAAGTGAACGATGACACTGAAGAGATGTCCTTCTAAGTCCTTACTAGGACCCTTCCTTGTCCTTACGCTCACTGGGTCATCCCTTCACTTCATATGTTCTACTGTGTGAGGTTCCATAAGCTCACTGGGTCATCCCTTCACTTCTCCATATGTTCTACTGTGTGAGGTTCCATAAGGTTCCAACCTATCTCTATTACTGTTCTGTAAAGCTACAGATACAGAAGTCAGCGAGGGGTTATAAATCGCAGAACATACTGATTAAAAATACAGAGCTATACGCACTGCTCCATCTATCACAGACAGCACTGTATTCTCCACTGAAAAAACCGGGGTCCACATTAGAAGCTCCTCAGGTGAATCTCACGTCTGGTTAAAATCATGCTGATGCCCATGCACACTGGAGAAAGCTACTGGAAAATAGGGTTGAGATGCATTCTGGCTGCAGCCTCCAAGACGAAGACAGTAAAAAAATAATATCCAAGAACAGTAAACATTGGTCTTATGAGAAGAATACAGGCTTCTCTTGAATTCGACCTTGGTATTTGTTTCGAGACAATCTGACCTATATTTTAGGACAACCTAGAAGTTTAACCCAGTGAAGTGTTGATAAGTTCCTTATGCAGGACTCCTCAGAACAGCACATTATGTTTGGAAGCTGAAAACAGCTACCCATTAGATTCGAAACCAAATTTAGAAGTTGGGGGGTTGATGTCATGTATAGCTTTAACCTTCCTACTTGAAAAATATCACTGTATTGCAACTGGCCCTCCACAGTATGAATGGGTCTGCCAGTCTTCTCCACAAGGTACCATATATTTGAAGCATCTCCCTTCCCTTTCTGAAATATTCCAAGAGGAAGGAAGTAATTCAGTTACATCTGTAATGAGGGAAAAGGCAGAACTGTGGGTAAGCAAGAGTTCAGTTTTACCGGGAATCATGACACAAGCTCCAAGAATAAAAACACAAACTGGAGGCAAGGCTGATGCACATTTTTTATTTGCATATATATAATATATATATAATATTTTTATTTGCATATATGCAAATAAATAGATATGATTTTCCAAAATAAAGAACAGACCCCTTTCTGATCAAACACACACAACTATTCCCCTTTATTGCATGCTTAGCACAATTTAAAATAATTGTAGACTTCTTTTGTTGATTTTTCAGAAAAATTGGCTAATGCACATCTAAATGTCTCTAAAAAATAAAAATGAAATTACAATGACTGCACATGTTAATAACTACTTTCACTTTTATTCCAGATAATGTTAAAATAAACAATATCATTGGATAAAGAAATAACACCAATATGATAATTTCCATAATCTATCAGTCTTTAGAAATTTACTGTTCAGAAGAATTCTATCTGCAGTGAAACAGGTTCAAAAGAAAGGGAAAAGAAATATACTAACCTTCTCTAGGAAGTTATCAGTTACTTCAGATGGGAGTATTTACAATGTACATGAATGTTGTATGATGTTGAATGTCATCCCTTACAGAGCTGGAAAATCCACTCCTGCCTTAAAGGACAGAGGCTGCTAGAGGACAGCACATCAGGTATAACTAGATATAATCTTAAGAGCCAGCCCCAGCTCCTGTATGTTGGGATTATTCCCCTTTCTTAGGTGGAAGAGCTGAATTAAAGATCCTGGTTGACTATTGACTCATTCTTCTCCTCATATCCTAATCCCATGAAATAACATTATTTATAGCAATTATGTGTCCACACCTTAGAAACCACAACAGAAGTACCATGATTAGACACTCCAACAAAAAATTTTGTACCTCAAGAACTGTACAATAAAAAACAAAAAAAAAAAATCTCAAGAGGAAACACTTTCCTATGGAAAAAGAACAGCCCCCAGCAAAAGAAGATAAAAGTCTTCTGTATCAAGCCGATTTCAATTATTTAGGAGGCTGCATCGTGCATATGGCTATTTTCTTCCCTTACAACAGCTTGTCCTTTCACAAGTCACACTGCTTGAGTGCCCATGATCAAAAACAGCCACTGTTTCTGGATCAGGTCACAACACATACTTTGTACTACTTTGCCATGTATAGCCAAACTAGTATGAAATTTTTATTTATGCTAAAGGAAAAGCAGGTCAGTCTTACACAAATTATGAGCTACAGTTTATTCTATATCACTCCCTGTGGTTCCAAACCCCCCTCCAACAGTCACTTGAGAATGGACTTCTAGCCTAATTATCTCTAACTGCGATATTCCTACTACGCCACTAATACTCTCTTGCTATAAACTGACCTAATACGGAGACTGGCAGGAGTACAGTTACTTACCATAGACCTAAGGCATCATTTCTCCACTTCCTAGATAGAGAAAAAGCACTTCAGGGAGGGTTTTTTCCTCCCAAAAAATCATAAGAAATCATTCTGGAAACACAAGGAAATCTCTCTTTTCTTTTTAAGTGGACCAGATGGGGCTTAAAAAAGTTAAAGGAGAGATGATTTTGGAGTACGTGAGCTTGATTATCCTTTGCTTTTAACCTTACACAGGTATTTACACATCTGTCAAGTGGTGTTACCCTAACCTGGAAAGTTTTCACACAGTGCACAGAAAATAACTGCCTACACAGAGAACTCGGTCCATTAACTAATATTGGTCTCATCCAGGAAAGAGTGGTAAGAGAGAACCTCTTAATTAAATGAAAAGAGAAAACGCGCTGGGAGTAAGATAGTTTGAGCTTTGCTCTCAAATGCACTATATTTAAACACTCAGATTCAGAATGATCTGAGCCTTATTCAACCTTTGGAGTAAGATTTTTCTTTTCTGTGCAGACTTTCTCCTGCTGAGACAACATTATATGGCACCCAGCACAGTGGTCAAATGAGCTTAGCTCCTCCAGTGCAGTCCTGTGCAAAGCACCTTGAGTGCTGCAGGAAACAGTGCTGCTCACCCAGCTGACTGCACAGGCTTCTGCATGGAGACGTATGAATACAAGTCGGTTGTCTCATGTTGCTGTATTAAAAAAGGAAATAAATGAGCTTTACATGTGACTTTATGTCTTGTTTTGGATACTGTACTTAAAAGAAAAAATATGGTCTAATTATAAAGAATCCAAAGAAGAATGCAAGAATGGACAGAGGTTCTCTAATGAGGAAACAACTGAGATAAAGTTGGGATTAATCATCCTAAAGGAAAAGTGATTACAGGGGGAAGGGAAGGTACACAATAAAATGTGCCAATTGCTTTTAAGCACATATAAAATTATAGCAAAGAGGAATAATCTCTTTTCCACATCTACTCTGGACAGCTCAGCAGTCCTTCCAGCCATTAGGGTGAGTTTTCCAAAGGTCAATGTTGCTCTATATTGGAAAGGATTGCTTCAGATGGTCCAGGTGTCTCCATCACTAGAGGTCTTTAAGAACAGTTTAAACAGCCACATCGGGAATGAGAATTACAGTTGATTCTTTCTTTGAGGCTTTGAGACTTCTTTCAGAGCTATTTTCTCTGACCCAGGCTATTCAGATGCACTGTAGAGGGACATCAATGTCACATGTGTTTAAAAAAAGTTACAAGGCTAAACCTTCTGTACACAGTTTCTCATATACAGCAAAGCTGTTTTAAAGAAAATAAATCAATAGTTTGTGAATATGCAAACTTTCCTGCAACCTGAAAAAGGATCTGTTAAATTAAAAATGTTAGTTTATAGATTGTGAATTGTCACCATAAACATAAGGTTGCCAAGGAATATGTCAACTAACATACTTAAAGGTATGCTGAGCAGGGATTTAAAGTAGTGATTATACAGAATTCCCTAATCCAAACTAGCAATTAGTTGCCAATAGGTAGTAAGAAAAGTGCATACTACTCTCTTCAAGAGCAACAGAACAACATGTTCTGTATTCAGCCGGACAAAAGCATATACAAACAACTTTGCACCACTGAGGACCCGGCAGTAAAATGGACCAGTGTTTGAAAACAGTATGTGTAAGACTTCGTCACCAGTTGTGCATCCTCTGTGGTGAATGTGTTATTTACAGTATCTCTAAACAGCCACACAACTCATTATAGAAGCACAACTTGTTTAGCTATGCTGTCAGGGACCTTTTCCAAGTGAGGCAAGCCTCCAAATTCTTTTATCTTGCTTTCCAGCATTACCCATTCCCTTTCAAAGGCCAGACTGTTCAGTCCTTGATAAGAACTGGAGTAAAAATGAAGTCAAACGTTCTGAAAGACTCAAATGTACAGATTAGTATTTCTACCTGTAAGCAAAACACAGGCAATGTTCAGTTCCCCAAAACTTGTTTCCACATCTTCCTAACAGCATCAGAAAGGAGGAAGAAATTATAATCAGCTTCTTAGTTACAATGACATACATTTTTAAAGCACTGCAAGTACAAACACTTGTACAATTGCACAGTCAAGGAAGTCATCCCTGTCACAGACACATACCACTTCTTACTTCATGAGGCTATTTC
>NW_009648953.1:1288843-1322503 GCF_000708025.1 Charadrius vociferus
ACATCAAGGATAAAACCAAAGTAATGAAAAACGTATTCTGAACTGCTTAGGACTCCCACAGCTAGCAAAAAAGTTTCTTCCGCAACCTAGGCTGTGGTTATCCTCAGCTGCACTTCAAGACCTACTTGGGCCTCCAGAGCTACACACATTTTTATCAACTAGTGCTGCCTTGCTAACTGAGATTAAGAGCAAAGTAGGACAGTTCCTGCTGCTGTGGAATGACTTAAATTCCTACCACTGCTGACAACAATTGCGTGAGAGAACGCTGTGACCATACACTGCACTGAAAAATTTCCCCCAAACTTCCACCTGAAGAAGCTCAGCTGAGAAATGGGTACAGACGATTCTGCTGCTGTGCTGTAGGGTCAAGACTCTAGTGCCTGCAGCAGTGCTGGATATTTCAGCCACAGTTAGGAAGGCAGGAGAGGCTGTTCTTTATATGGAAGTAAAACTAGAAGAAATTCTATATGTGACTTGCTGTTAGAGATAGAACTGTTCTAACATCGCCATCCAAGAATCAAAAAAGCGTGGTCTGCCTCCTCTAGCATACATTACCACCTAACAGGCAAAATAGTTAAAATGGGAACTCATGGTGATACTTCTAGCTATAGTAGGTGAAAGATATTTTGGTGTTACTTGCTGTTTTGTGGCACCATGTACAAGCCCCTAACAGAGATTCAGACTCCAGGCCTTGGCAACACACGCTCCACATCCTACTTCATAAAAATTACAGTACGTGCTGGTAGGAGTTTTGCCTCAGTCATAATTTTCTAAATTAAATTTAAGTTACTGAAACTAGACCCAAAAGATTTTTTTCTCTAGCTCCTCATTCTCCTTCCTTGCAAAGTTAACTATCAGGTACCACTTCTACTCGAGACGATCTTAGACTTTATTAATTCACACACATATATAGATTCATTCTTTATTAATTAGGATTTGGGAAAAGCTAAAAGCATATGGCCATGTAAGCTTCCTACAGATTCGACAATAACACTGAGATTATTTCAAGTAGCATTTTCCATTTTGGCCCACCAGATCACTGAAGCATTAAACCCGCAAGTGGTTTTGCTTATTCTGTCTTCAAATGAATGACATAAAAAAAGGCCAAAACACTCAGTACCAAACTCAGCTAAGAGATGCAAGCAGTAGTGCTCCTATCCAAGAAAACTTCATTTTAAAACACATAGCCAGGTCTAACATGCATTTCAGTCAAACCCTGTAATCTTCTTATGAGCTCAAAAGTCTGCTAACACTAGTCATCAAAAAAAACCCCAATTCACTTTCACACATCTTACAGCACAAACTCTCAAACCACACTTTGTGGTAAAGGACCAGTTATCCTTTTAAGGGATAGCAGAAAAGTACTAAAACCCAATCCACTACCTGCAGTCGGCAGTTCTAGTTTTAGCCGTCCATGCCCAGAGACATGGGATGTGCCTTCATGTTTGCCAGGTCTCTGAAATGTCACATGATACAAACTACCTTAAGATGAAAGCAAATGGAAGGTGATATATATATATATACTATATATACAGCAAAATATAAACAGGTAAAGGTCTGAAAAAAAGAGGTGAAGATAGCATTAAACATATATCCACACATATTTATAATATGTATATATTAGATCTAATATATACATACACATAGTACATAATACATCAACATGGGTATGTTCTAGATCAGTTCTGAGGGTCCTCCCTCCCACACAGCTGAGCTTAAAGCTATGATATTTTCCCAATTTTTTAGCCTGAGACTCAGTTTTTATTTCAGTAATATTTTCTTCAGACTGTCTTCACACAACAGATCAAAATACAGGGAATCACATAATGCTTATATCTGAACTCTGCTGTGATTTCATGGAGACTTAAATCCTCACCTTCATCTCTCTTCTCCCTTCAGTTCCCCTGATCTTGGTAAGCAACTTAAGTCAGGATGAAGATCTCAATGTTCTTGTGAAGATCTATAACATCCTGAGCCATCTTTAAAAATTCTAAGGGACTTTGGGCACAGTAGGTGAAAAGATAACCTTAAGGAAGGCCACAAGAGAACCAGCCAGAAACCATGATCGCAGGCACACAAAGTGTGCTGTTTCTCCTGTCAGTAGGAAGGAGTAGTGGAAAAAGAGCACTCTCAGGAGCGTAATTCCCTGCCTATTCTCCAGGAGACATTGCAGCAGCCTCCTTTGCAGATCTGCTCCTACCAGCTGCCAATGATGCACAGTTCTGCACAGACCATAAACTAAAAATCACTACTCTAAGCCTGATTTCCTAAGTGAGTATTGAGTATGTTATTCTACGTTCTGTCCTCTCTAGTAACTTCTGAATGAAACGGCCAATTCAAAAAATACTCAACAGAAGTCTAGAAACTCAGAAATTAGTTTCACTCATATTTAATGATCATAAGCATCTGAGATGAGGAAAGAAGTCTAAATCAGTCATTCATCTGCCCTTCTCTTCACTGAGTGAGGCTCAGGCAGAGCTCAGCTTTTAACATGCCTTTTGGGAACAGCTGCCTAACAAACTTGCATCTAGAGCTCCAGACATAGCACCACACATACTGCTTCTTGTCCAGTACAAATATCTTTTTTACATTGATCTCCTGCTACTGCCCTGGTTGGACAGAGATGGAGGGAGGCGAGGGAAACAAGAGACTACTGCCAAGGCACTGGGATTCACAAATTCTGCCCATTGTGCACCAGATTTATTTGAGTCCAAGTTGTCCTTCCATCCACCCACATAGTTCTGCTCTGTGTAGAAATCCCAAAATCCACCTAGTCATGACAGCAGTTTTCGAATGGCTGCACAAAACATTGAACCTAATCACTTTAGAAAATGGATCCTTCTTTCAAGTTACGTCTGCACATGGATCAAGCAGCAAAATACTTTATGATGCAAAGTTCAACCTGGTTAACAATCCAAATGGGCAACACAAACAGAAGACAGTGCCCCCTCCCCCCCAATGACAAAAGAGGCAATCATGTTTCCCCCAAATAATTTTTCACTTGTTAGGTTAAGTAAAAAGATTAAAACAATTGCTTGACAACAATGATAACACTATGAAACAGCTACACTATTCCAACGCTGATTTCTGTTACTGAAAGACTCCACTTCACAGGCAGACAATGATGGCAGCACTATAGCAGATTCCACATTAGTTGCAACAAAAATTTTCATCCTAAGATCATCTCTTTTGATAGTCCCCCTCTTCCACTGAAACAAATTCCAGTATTTCAAGGAAATCTGCCCAGTTCTAAATCCTGTTCCCAGCTCTAAATACTGAAAAAACTTCTTGACAGCAAGCATGGTTTCCTTCTGGCTTTAATACTGGAACAGTAACGTGCAACTGCAGCACTGCCTACACTTCAGTCCGCAGCCTGAAGTCCTCCGAAGATTGATTTCCTCTTTCACTCTTATTGAACATTTTGTTCACTTCATAAAAGAACGAACTTGACAAATATAAAATATAAAATGAGCATCTTATCTGACATAGTATAAAAGAAAATCAACGGGAGGGAAGCAGAGTTTATGCTTATGTTTTATCATACAGGGTTATAAACTAAAGCGGTAAAGCAGACTGAACTACAGTTATCACTTGGACCAAAGGCTGGAGTTACCTAGCACAAGGTACACATAATTCTTGGTTCTCTGCAGGTCTCCTACAGACACCGTGAGTCAGATTTAAGTAACAGCTGAGAAGAGAATGCATCACCACAGACTAGTCAGAGCGCTGTATTCAGCATCGCTCAGGATAAGAGAAAAGGATACAGGATATGCATCTTCATTATTCTCCAAATTCTTTTGCCCCCTTTACCTTATTTATGTGCACAATTAAATTATGCATATATTCATGCATTTAAGTTATTTAATGATATGACTTAGAAAATCTCTAATTAGGCTTAGCAGTCCTCATCAGAGTGTTATCATTTCTGGATACTTAAAGAAGCACTGTATTATTTCACATTTGGAAGTTAGTCGTCTTAGCCTCTAAGGATTAGAAATTTTACTTCTATTTCAAAGCTGTAAGCTAAAATTCTGCACAATCTGTCATGGGATCTAGATAAATATATCAAGCAAGCCAGATCCGGCCTAAAGGCAAGGCATTCAGCTTTCCTGCGTGTGATACATTCTGGCTCGATGACTTAAACTCCAATATGCACAGGTTAGACTACGGAACTGATAGAGATGGTTTTTGGTGGGCATAAGTCTAAAATCTATGGGTTATTTTCCCAAATCAAGCCACGGTATATGCAAAGGATTTAGTTGGGAGCTATATAAGAACATAATAATCACCATCATTTTATCCATGTTATGTCAGAAGCCAGGCTGTCAACACACTAAGCTGCAAAACTAAAGTAACCCTTGAAGAGAATGTGCTAAGACAGGGGAAAAAGCAACACACCAAATATCTGGCGAAGTGTCTGGTGAAAAAAAATATTGTTTTAATATAAAATAAGGCCCTACCAGGAAAAATTATATAAACCAACCTAAAACAGTCTGTTATACTATCTAATTACTCAGAAAACTACGCTGGTACAGTACTATGATTAAGCAGGCTAGTGATATTTTCTGTCTCTCTCTCTCAAAAAAAGTAGAATTTGGCAGTCACCAGTTGCATGCCAGCTTTAAGTGAACTTTGCTTAGCACTGCACCCAAGAATCCTATTGTGGTGAACCTGCCATCCCCTTCAGTAATTTAATTCCCATAAGGATTAGAAAGGCTAATGAACTAAACAGCTGCATGGAGTTTATTTCCGCATTCTTAGTGCATGCATGTTTCCTATGTTTCTTCCTATTTGTGCAAGGGCATTTCTGTTGGACTAAGAGGAGGAGGAGAAGTAAGAGGCTGAAAAAAAAAAAAAGGGGGGGGTGGGAGTCAAACTTTGCCTGTTGCACCTTAGTGTAACAGTAAATAAAACTATGTTGAATATTATAGAAACAAGCAGCAGACCAAAAAAAAAAACCCACCAATTTTATAACCTTTAACCTTCTGGTGTTTGAACTTTTGAAATAATACCAAATTATTTTGCATTAATATCAGTTTAGGATTATTTTTTTTTCTTTTAACCATATGAAGGAATCATCCACTCTTAAATTAAGTAGTGATAGAAACTACTGTAAAGCAGGTTATTACCTTTAATTAATACTAGCACTATGCTTACACTTAAAAGAGGACAAAAAAAAGACCACAGTGCTTAAAACACTACATATCTCACCTGCAGCAGCTTAAAATCACATGTGTGATGAAGTCACTAATTCTTTACCAAGAGAGAACAAGGAGTGAAGAGAGGAGTGAGACCCAAAGTATAAGGGAACGGACAAGCAAAAGGATGCCATTTTTACAGTGTCATGGAGCAGCAAGTTGGGACGAAATCCCACGAGAGAACAAGACTGAAGAGATGCTCTACTGTCATTTAATTATGTAGCTGATTAGCTAGCAAAACAGAAGTATAATTTCTGGCTTGATATTTGTCCAATAACCCACAACAGCAAAGACAAATCAGATATAAAGTCTTGCTTATTTCCTTATACAAAGAGGAGTCTAAAAGACATGCAAGATGAGATGAAGAAGAAACGTCACAAAATATTTATTGAGGTGCCAAGAACGGAAGTACTGGCACACTGCAAATACAATAAATGTAAAGTTTGAAACTGCATAGCATTCCAGATGACAGTAACCAGGAGGACACCAGGCTCAGTCTGGCTAAGATCAATTATGAATGTGAAACAAGCACAAATGGTGCTCTACTGATTACAAGCATCTCAACAGATCTGCTGCTTTTGATTTCAGAAACTGAGAAAAGAGATAATGTGGGGCTTTGATCTATTTGAGGATACATTCAGCTGTTAACTCCTGATCTACAATTTTTTTTCCATTTTCTGGTGCTCAGTTTTTTAAAAATCTAAAAACGGGGCACTGATTACTGCAATTCAACAGCAAGTTCCACTTGTGCTGGGTGATCTGCAGTGCCCCTCAAAGTCAGTTTAACTACTGCGAACTTTCAAACTCTGCAAAGCAGACTTTAATGTCTTCAAGAGTAGCTATGACATGCAGGAAAAATAGGATGCAACTATTTCACCAAAACTGTTCAAAAGGTAGTAAGCATGTCCAAGGACAGAATTAGGCTATACAGGCGAGCAGCCTACAAAGGGCATAGAATTGGCAAAAGCAGAATGTTTTTGCTGGACTAGTGGGATGCATTGGCTCAGCAAAGAGTCAAAAGTACACCAGAACCACTGAAAAAGAGGAGCCGGGAAACAGTCAGAGAACTAGAAGGAGGAAGTCAAGTGAGGTATCTCCCCATTTCAGCAGCAAACAGTTCTATCTGCTCACCATCTTAAGTGACAACTAAAACAAAACCAACCCCCCAAAAAACCCTTAAACGTGTGAATGAGGCAAGTTTCAAGTTAAGTAGTTGAGCAAACAAAAACTGTCTAGCTTATACTATCTGTCTAGTTTATGCTCTACCTCTAGAGAAATGTAAATAAGAATATCTGATCTTAACAGTAGTAAAACTGAGTTGGTGGTGCTGAATGCTTTAAAAGTAAATTAAGTATTGAATTTGTTCTGCCTTTTGCTTTCTTCCATATGCTAACAACATAAACATCCTAATCACTGGGTGCGGTTTATTTTAGAGGAGATTTTGTTTAAAAACAAATCACTGACATCAGCCTGACATTTAGTAGGATCATTGCCACAATAAAACATTATCTCACCTTCAGAATGAGGAAAGGCACCAGGGAAATTGAGTTAGCGTCAAAACACCAGAACTTGAGTTTGCACAGGATAACATGTAGTTTTGTTTTTTTAGTATGGGGGGTCCCCTCTGATGATAGCTTATTTTTCTATAAGGTAGTTTTGATTCATTGTGCAGTCTTTTGATTTTGCTTTTTCCTCCCATTAAGCTCTATGCTTGACACACTTTACTTGTACCAAAACTAAACTCTGGCGATCAACATAACCTTAAAGTGCTACATGCTTCAGTACTGCCCTGGTTATCAACACAGCTGTAACACAGTATCTTTCTGCAGCTCTCATGTCAGGCACGAAGACCCACATCATTTACAATTTGATGGTTTCTAAGCAAAGATTTGAGCCACAGTCCTCAGGGTGTTACCCTTGGCTAATTCAGCAAGTCCAATTAAGAGCGCACCAAGTATGGGTCTGTTTTCAGGCACACAGGTTTGGAGTTCATTGGAATAACTGAAACCGCTTTAAATCAGTAGATTTATCAGCACCTCAGAATAAAAGCTTTAGAACAAAAGCACATCATGAATAAAATCTCTGTGCATTTTGCGACTTGTAACTCTTATTCATCCTAGGTTCCCTAAACTCCACTCTTCTGGCAACACCAAGAAACCTCATCCTTTCCACCCCTGCACTTCCCCTTCTTTCTCTGTGTATATCCATCCTCTCTTTGAACACTCCCCTTTTTCTCATCTATAAACTCAGAAATCCCCTTTGATCCCCTACTTAACTTAAGTGTAACATCCTTGTTTGGATGATGCCAGATCATTAAAGCTTCTCTCAACAGCTGATGACCTTGCAAGCACTATTTTACCTTCTCTGAAGCAAAGCTCCTACAAATATTCATCCTCACCACCATTTCCTTTTCTAGCCCTGCTAGAGTCTTTTTAATGCAACTACATGGCACTGCATCATGAAAACAAGACAGAGCTATTCAACAAAAAAAAAAAACAAACCAACATGGACTTTTTTATCCAGTTTGTTGTAAGCATCCCAGAAGGACTGAGCAATCTTTCTCAAGTGCCATACAGGCTGCTGTACCTCCAGATTAACTTCAGTACATTCTACATTTAATGGTCTGTAAATTGTGAACTTTTTATTCTGGGTCCTCACATTCCCCTGACTCATTAAAACCATAAAGTAAATATTAAACAGCTATTCTTTTTTATTTTTAAAAGCTGTAACGCATGTTAGAACAGTATGTTAAACCCTTGGGAGCTTAAAGGATCGCTTCATCTAATTCTTTTTTCCTCCTTCTGTAAAATATAATCATGACATAGTATTGCAATGTAACAGCTGTGTTGGTGATACGTTAAGATGTAATCCCTAAGACCGCTCAAAAACTACTATGTATTTTTCCTTTATGGACTCCAACCTTACTATAACTCAAACAAAAAATGGAAGAGAGAAAATTTTCTGAAGTCTTAAATCTTGAGATCCACCTGCCATCCCCCTCCTTTTTCTCTTTACTCTTCCACATGGGCAAGCATAGAGCATTTTAAACCCAAGACAGTCACAGCTTAGATGTACTCACCTGTATTCATCTGAATATTGAATGATGCAGTGCTTCATCATTTGCAACACCTTGTTAGCTTTTATAATACAAGAGGGTACAATTTTTGTCTATTCTTTTTATCTAATAAGAGGACTTTTATTATATTACCCTTAAGCTGATAAAGAGCTTCCAGAAGAGTCCTGCAACAGACCAAAATAAAAAAAAACAAAACACCCTTGCCTACTACAGTAAAGAATATTCCAAGTATTACATAAATAACAAACATTTATGTACTTCTAATTAAATATCAAATGCAGCTTTCAGTTAAGTAATAGGCAACCTGTTTCAAATTAAATGTTCCTTATAGTCATTCAGTTGGAAAGACAGAGACATCTGAACATAACTTACACACAGCTTGTTACCACTTTGTGAAACCTGCAATAATTTTTACTCAAAAAGATCAAATTATTAGTGCTTCAGAGATGGAGCAAGTGCCACAGTGCTTCCAGAAGACATACTAATCACTGCCTGGAGTGCAAATGCGTTTCCCTAGGAGCTAATCAAGGTAAAACCTGACTGCTTTTCTCTATCTGCATGATTATTTCATGATTCCACAATACTACTTTGATATTCATACTGTCCAAAAGACTTTGCCTTCCACGGACAGATTTAATTTACAGTTCCTAGCATTGCATGTTTAGAAGCTCACCAGTCTGGCATTCTCCAAGCCCTTTCTACTCTCTAGAAGAACTGAAGTCTTAAAAATGGGGATAAGATGAGAAGCATTTTGTTTCTTGATTTTTAGGTAGTCGTGTATATTGAAGAAAGAATGAAACATTAAGAGAACTATGACAATAAGAAGTACACATTATTTAAGAAAACGTTTTATACTAGAAAAAAAAAGGAAACAAAACTTATGCTATACTTGAACTCTGCAGGCAATGTTTTTGTTTAAGGGAGCAGTCTCTTAGTACATTAAATTTACCTCCATCCCTTTCCCTTCATCAACAAGGGTTTGCATAACCAGATGTTCTTACACACTGCAGTTTACAGCTGCCTCATATGGAACTGCAACAGTAAATATGCATAACTATGGAAACCAAAGCAAAAGTCAGAAAAAAAAAAAAGTCAGTACTTTAGTAACCCGATGCCACAGGTTTTTAAGTTACTGAACCTACATTATTCCCAAATGAACCTGATTACAAAATACGTCAAACACATTTTGCATCCAAATGCTTCTCTCTATATTCTTAAAACCTAAAGAATACTTACTTCTTACTTCAAGAAAAGTAATTTGGGTTAAGATTGAGCTCCTTCCTACAAGCTGCCAAGTGCTTTCTGCCAGAAACAAAATACATTAAGTACTCACTGAATTCAGTAGGTCATCAGTGATACACATCAAAACCTAGATCTCCAAGATTATTCCCAGATCTTACTGAACCACACCTTCTTTTAAAAAATCCTATGCTTATGTTGTCCATACAGTGAAGACTACAGTGAATAAATATCACCTGCTTTTTCTTTTTCAAGCCATCTCCCTCTTTTGGTTAAGAAACAAAAAGTGGATACTAGTACTAACAGTTCAATAACACTACAAACATAAGCTCTCTTTCCTTCAAAGTTACAAGGAATATTAAAGAGTATTTACACGTGCCACTACATAATCTTTCAGTGAGGAACAAAAGTAAAACACACGTGCTAAAGCATGTTCACCTAGTTGGTTGATTTATTAATCCCACCAAACCTCAGCCATTTATCATAAACAAACGAAGGATCTAATTTGTGCTCCCAGAAACACATACAAGCTCCCTTTTTTGCTATTGGCAGAAGATTATTCAAGAGAAATGGTTTAGTACAAAAATACTTTGCTCTGAGCCATTCTTCCTTCCATGAGCAGGAAAGGCAATTTAAACCTTTACTTCCTTCTACCCCCTAAATTCAATATTCTCTCCTCCAAAATAAAGCCTTTCAGACTCAGTCGCAGGTAAGCACTCTTGTAACAGGCATGGCTCACGATTTCTAAAGTAGGACTGTCAAATACTGTCCAGCTGAAATTCTGAAGGATTATTTATTATTAGCAAAACCATAGTTAGCTCAGCTCTGGTGTACATTACAGAATTAGCAAATAGCTAATAGAATACGGCCTTTAATTCAGAAACCTATAAGGCAATTAAGCTACTTAACATAGAAATCGAATATGTTCTGAGAGGACGCACCCAATATAGATGATAAACTTTAAACACTGGAATTCTTCTTACAAGACTAAGGCTGGGGCACAATGGAGAAGTTTAAATATTTCATTTAGACAGTCATTAATTTTTTATTGATGCAAATCTGCAATTCAGCTACAGGTAGACAGTGATGCAACCCATTCTGCCTGAAAGCAGGGTGGATTTCTCTAACACAGACTGGGATACAACCCCATTCCTCCCAATGATATCACCTGCTTTTACACGGAGATCTCAGGCCATGAGAGAGTCAGAACTGGATGAAGGTGCATCCTCTGCTCATCATTTTGCTCGCTATTCAAAAAAATGCAGGTCAATCATGTATCTGGAATATACAATTACAGCATCAATTTACACAAAACTATTCTTAAGAACACTCTATGTCTTGAGAATGCCACAGGTGATGAGAAGCTACTTTGCGCTCAGTCCTTGTTGATGGTGACAGAGCATCACTCATCCAAAGCCAACACAGAGAGGAAGCAGAGATATTAACACTGAAAAGAGAAACATATCTGCCTTTCTATATGCAGAGCAAGATAGAGGTTTTAGCTGCTAGCTCATGTAAAGCTGGAAGTAGTCTACCTAAAGCACCTAAGGTTCATTAATCCAACAAACGTGCCAAAAAAGGAAAATTTTAACCTCTTCCAAGTCCAGCCAAGTCCAACCAATATTAAAGGCAAATTACTTTTTTCATTTTTAATGATTCTTAAATATTCTGCTGAAAGTATATATTTAAAATTTAAGTCAGCCTTGCTGCAAAATGCTAGCAAGTCTTAACATTACATATGCTTTGTAAAATTTACTTCTACTTTTCTGGGAAGCAAGAGGAGACCTGATATGTGCTCAAACTTTTTCAAAATAAGCCTTGTTCCAACTTGAAAAGCTCAATACTTTCTCAGGTTCAAGGTTCTCAAGATTTAAGTCAAATTGGTCAACCAGCTAGTAGTGAAAAACCTGAACCGATGACATATGGCACGCTGTTGGGCTCCTTAAGATTACATATAAACAAAATAAAGCATTTTTGACCTCATTTTGCTGTCACACAGATATGCACAGCCAGTTTTACAAGGAAGTCTGTTCATGCGCCATTTCCAGCAAAATCCAGAAGTGCCAGGTGTCCAAGAAACATCAAAATGGAAATATTTCGACTACACCATAAGAAGGTATTCCCATAACGCCATTCAAAGAGGAAGCAGCTCACACAGGACATGCTTCAGCACCTGCAAGTGCTCTCTGGTCAACCTTTCTCCTTCCAGCACTGTGGATGCATGGGTTGTCCAGGGCCAGGAGTAGAAACTGTTGGACGGAGAAAGGATGGAGATTAAGAGACAAAGGGAAAAGGAACAGTGAGAACCTCTGCCAGCATTACTGAAAGAGTGAGGGGAAGTGCTGTAGTCCAGCAGACTGAATATATGCTTCCCTCCCACCCTTGAGCAGAGAGGGAAGAATACAGACAGATCACCCAACGACCTGTGCATACAGCAAGGGAAACACCTGAACTCCATCAACAGGGATTCAGGAGGTCTGCAGACTTGGGAATAAGCAGCAGGACCATCCACAAGGCACATGGGACACCAAGGGTTGTACAGCAGGGGCTCAATGAGGCAGCTTGGCTGCTGTGGGGCACCGCTGTGCTGAGGAGCCTCCAGGGCCTGGTAAAAGTCCAGAGATATGAAGAAAGATCTCCTGTCAACTGGAAAGAGCTGCACATTGCATTAGAGCCACAGGAAAAGGGCACACACAGTGCATGCAGACTACCTGCACCATGGACAAGTTTGGCAGGGCCTGGACGTGGGCTCAGCTGATCTGGCAGTGATGCTGATGAAGCAGGACCTCCCTCCCTTCCTCCCTCCTCTAAAAGAAGCTTAATGCTTTTTTTTTTTTTTTTTTGAAATGACCACTATTTCTACTAGCCTTCCCCTTAGAGACAGGCTGATATTCCTCTCTAACCAGCTGAAGAGCCTCCCCTCGGGAAAGACAGACCAAAAAAACCAGGGGAAACAAAATGGACACAAAAGAAAAAGGTCTAGGTCAGTGAGGGTCAACATAAAGAGAAGGAATTGGAAGGTGGGTCAAGCAGCAGTCCCAATGGCACCCACTGTTCTCTGAAAGGGGGCCGAGTACTGTACTCAAAGGATTTCTGAGTTTCTGATCTAACCTAGCAAGACCATGCTTAAATTGCTGTACAAGAGACAGGAGCATACAAATCAGGTAATTCAAGTCCCTGGCACATAACTGTCTGAATGGGAATTAGCTTTAGAAAGTACTTATAAAGTAGATTGCGCCTCTGTTGATTATTAAAATAAAAATGGTACACATCCTGCTAGCTACTTATTGCAGACTCCAGAGGACACAGTTTAAACATCTGCAAAGCAGCACAGAAAGAGCTTGAAAAATAGATTATGCCAAATCATTAACTGCAAGTGAACTAATGATTGGTTAAACCAAGTTTCTGTAGTATTTGTCTTCATCAAGGTTTTTCAGCAAAGGCCAAAATCTCTGCCAAAGTAACAGCTTACAGAGTATTAAAAGGAAACATTCATCACACCGAAAAATAATGTTAAACGGAACATTTCATGAAGTGGTCCTGGTTAGATGTTTAGCTACTCCACCACTTACCAGATTCATTTCATATTCCAACCATTACCTCTTCACAGCAAGCAGAGAGAGAAATCTACACTGACATGCAAGCAATTCAAATCAAATTTAGTGAAGTTGATTTCAAAGCATTTTCTGAGGAATGACGTTAATGAAACAGAAGCACAGCTTTCAGCTTCTGGGGGGGAAGGGGCTGCACCTATGGGGCACGAGGATGGGAATGGATCACACTGCAAAAGTGCTAAATCACCTGTTTTCAATTTTACTCAATTGCTGACAGATGCAGTTAAAGTTCTAATTAGCTTACATTCAAGAATGAACTCTTTTTTACAGATTTAAAAATAAATTTTCTAGTCTGAAGTCTCCTATGCAGGAAGCTATTGTGATTGCAATGGTGTAGCTGAGAGTATCATGGGAGGAGAAGGAACAGCAAAAGCTGCTCTGGGAAGTGAACTCCAACTAAGAGCAAAAAGTGAAACTAAAAAAACAGGTTACCTGAGATAACTTATAGAACCTATTCTTTTAATTTTTAAGGTTACTTTTTACATAGTCAAGGTGAACAAAAGTTTTAAAGGCAGGAAGTTCTCAAGTGGACAATAAATTAATGTTTAAATTAATGAAAATTTACTATATACACATTTATTAAATATATATTTAGACACCTGGATACATATATATAGAAATATACGGACAAATAAAAATTTAGCCATCAGTATAGATAAAACTTATAAACAGAATTTTCTTCCTCCGTGGTAATGAAGGCCTGAATAACATTTTAAATAAGAATGACCTTTATACTTTGAGGATCCCATCTTACAAATGTCTTTATTGGGGGCAAAGTCATTAGATACTTGGTAACAGTATTTCAGTTTCATTTATGAACTAGGAACTACAACAGGACATGTGGAGAATGCTGCTGAGATACAGATGACCTGATTTATTTTCTAGTGTATATGGGCCTGCCACCCACTGAAAAAAGAAAAAATAGGACAGCTTTTTAAGTTCAACTGGACAAGACTGGACTTTCTGCCTTGAAATCAGAACACTGAAAGATAGAATAATTTTGTTCATGAAAGTTGTTTGTTCGTTTTAACTCTTTATATCCGCATTTAAAAACCAGGTTGTGTCACAAGTGAAAAGTGATTTGACTCATTTACCATGACTTCGAGACATTTCATCATTGAAGGGTGGCAAGATTTCCCAAGTTTGTCAAAGACAGCAGAGTTTCAAACAACTCAAGGTTCAATAATGCTAAAAATCTTATGATATTAGCTATGCCAATAAGAACAATGAATAAAAGATGATGTAGCAATATCATCCCTAAAATACTAGCCACTTTCACACTGAAGTTAGAGACCTTCATTATTTCTGAGGCGTGATTTGGTGGAAAAGATGAAAACCTTGACAATTTCCCACCAGTACAAGCTTTGGAAGGGGGAAGATCAGCTCTGTCTGTTCAGTCCTGTAATATGCCTTTTGTTTGCAGTAGGGAATGACTCATTCTCCATTTTGTTGCCTCTATTTCAAAACAGGGGCACTGCTGACTTCAAGTGCGTCAAGACTTACCAGTTTTCTGAATGATCACCCAAGCAGTCTTTAACCTTTTTCTTCTTAAACTGTTCATTATGGCTTAAACCCAGATTTGATCATGTTAAATGGTAAAAAATAATAATAAAAAAAAATAGGGCAGAAGCATTGAGAAACTCTATATGAGGTAATCCTCTTTCCATCCAAGACTTCAGGATTGCTATTTTACATTTAGTTTTTTTGCTGCATATGTAAAATGTACTTCCAAACATTTAGCTCCCAATGCAAATGAACTGACAAAGACAGCCAGAATGCTGCTTATTTGCTACAAAAGCCAACCTGCCTCCTGCAGACCCAGCTCTTGCCACAGACATGTCAGGCAACTTTTATGAATTGAGTGTTTATTATCTCTTCCTTCCTCACTACTATGATGGCCTGAATTTAAAAGCACAGTGGAAACAGTACTTGATTGAATCGCCTCTTCACTGAAACCATAACAACATTAGAGAACGAAGCAAACAATACTTAAGAGGGGTCCAATTCACCTCTGGCCTTGTAAACTTGTGCTTATTAAAATACTATATTAAAACCACCAATATAAACATACCTTTAGGAATCTGTATGCCATAGTATTTACCAATAAGAGAGCATACTGATTGCATCACTTGTCAGTAAACAGATGCTTTTCTGTCAGTAGATCAACTCTTCTTTGCCCATGCACAGGCTACCTAAGCTGCTGTGATACGAGAATGAGTTAGGAGGAAAGCGGGAACGCAGCCTGCACGATCCCCTTTCTGGGTACCCCAGGCATAGCAGGACACATGAGCTCAGCAGCAGGGCTATGAAAACAACTGCTGCTTTTGGAACCAGCAGCATAGCAGTGTTTGCATGAACTAGCAAGCCCTTCAACATCCAAGCCTGCTTTGCACAGACCCATCTTGGACATAACCAAAATCTCAAACACTTTTAAAACATGATTATATTGCTGAATTCCTCTCACAGAAGGGAAGAAAATAAAGGTAAATAGCTATAATAGAAAGACAGCAGTCAAAGCAACCAGCAAGAAACAGTCTCTCTCTCCAGGTTTTGCATACTTTGGTATCCATCAGGATTAGACAGGACAGACATCCCATACTATCTTCTTTGCCATGCTTCTCTGTCACGTAATTTCCCACCAAATTGTCAATCCTTACAAAAGCTAATCTTCAGAATGAACTCAGAGTGACCTGTGGATGAGCTTTAAAAAAATTCTCCTTAAATGAAGGAAGCATGCAGCCACGTCCACGAAGAGCTCAATAATTAACACCTATAGCTGGAAACTAGAAAATTAGAGGGAACAAGAAATTAAATGAGATCTTGCAGTGCTAATTCAAAGCTCTAGAAAGTCTTTGTAAGATAATTAAAACAACGGGCCTCACCCTGCAGCAAGAAATAAATAATGGAAAGGTTCTCTCCACTGCATTTAAAAACTGAGAAAACACTATGTAAATCACCCTGAGCTCAAATTGTTTGTACACAAAAACACAAGTATTAAAATCTGTATTTTATTCCTTCTTTGCAGACTCAAGAGATATTCTCTCAATCAAATTACTAATGGAATAACAATCACAGTAATAAAAAGCCTTTTTGAATAACCAATCTACAAAATCCATTTTCTGCCTTATTAAAAGGGTAAAATGTTTGCGGGGGCAGTTTTTCTTCCCTTGCTAGTACGTCAAGTGTCTTCTTTCAATACCGTTATTATTCATTCAATATTTTCAGCTAAGTAGATACTTTAGAAAGATCTGACTATTGATTAAAGCAATAGACTTAAATCAGGGGGTACATGGAGAGGTATGTAAAAGGCATCTCTATAACACCACTTTCAGAAATCAAAGGCCTGGCAAGGCATATTAACAGACGTGCTGCTGTGAAAACATCACTACAATTTTTTCTCCCAAGTTTCTTATTTCATCTGAGTCTCTCAGAGGCCCATGTTTCCCAGATGTGAAATAAGCTAATGGATACTAAGATGACAGGTACTTTTTGAGGAGAACTGAAAGTTTCCCCCACGTAAGCCAGGATGCTCACCAGTGTCAAGTATTACACAAAGGCCTCAGTCCCACCTCCCTGGGAACATTCCAGTTTGGCCCGTACTTAGTGCCAGCACCATCAAATCTACTTTACATACCTTACTTTTGCTAAAGGGAAGTGCTATTGGTCTACATAAATTCTCATTCCCTCTCAGGTCCTCCAGAATTTCCCCGATGGCCAGCTAAGGCTCAAAATTATTGCCCACATCTCTTGAACGCTCCACTGCCTGAAAAAGAATTTTATGTGCAGACAGGGCAAACCAGTCACATCAAGTGAAGTTAACTTATTATTTAGAACAGCACTGCCCCAACAGCAAACACAGACTGACTCACACAGCCTTCACCGCAAGAAATTCAAAACGTTAAAATAAGCTTTATGGTGCAAAGGAACAGCTTTTACTCCAATGCTCAACCATTCACAGGATTCATAGTTTAAGTCAAGAACATTTACTTAGATTGAACTGTGGTACAAGCAATTTCCAGCAACTTGAAAGAAGGTAGGAAGCAGGGCCTGAAAAACCTAAAAGTCCTTGCACTGAAGTCTTCCAGACACTTAAAAAAAGCTAACAAAGGTTAGTGGTGCAACGATGTTTAAGCCCCCAGCGTTGATGAGAACATCACACCATTACCTATTTACTATAACGCTTGGGCATTTATGGAGAAGTACAGTTAGAAGCATACAGACTTTTCAAGTGATGATGTTTTGGGGGAAAACTTCCCATTTTATAAAACATCATTTTCATAAAATTATGAATTAAGTACCTGAAAGCCCATTTTTGCCACTAGCTCCATTACCAACACGAATGAGCCAGCATTGTTGAGAATACAATAAGCTGATGTAAAAGGGAGCTGAACCAACTCCACCCTCCCCTCCAGATTCCCCCGAGATAAGGTTGTGCCAAAATCCTATCAGATGTACTTTGATCGTTCTTAATTCTTCAGTGTTTCAGACAGTATGAACCGGGGCACATCTGCATTACTTTATTGTCAGAATAATGACAGGATAATGGTGCTGGCACAAGGCCAGCTATTTTTTGAAACATTGTTGGCACAGACCATATTTGCAGTACTGTGAGTAAATGGTCCTGCCTGACAGTTACAGAACAAGTCAAGGAAATATGGTAAAAAAAGTTATCCCTAAGTTTCCCACATTTGTAAATAACTCCTTAGTAGTTAAAATCTTTGTTATTGAGTAGTCCACATAACTGTCTTGAGAATTTTCTGAAAAGTGATACCTTCTATATACACAGCTAGAGGTGCTGTGAAAAGACAAAAAGGACCCCAGTTTCCAATACTTATAAAGCCAATGCTGTACCTGCAGAAACACTTGAATGAACTCCCTAAGCACTTATGAACTGACTTAATACCTATGTAGTTTTGAATTGTGGGACAAGAAAGCTGAAAAAATTTATGTCACATACAGAATACGTCCTTGTGATGCACTGATAGCCCATAAATACATTAAATAAACTACAAAGCAGAAGTTACTCCCTCTCTTCCCTCACCATTTCAAGAAAGAGCTTGTGCTCTTTCTTGAAACATCAGGTTTTCTTACTGTTCTCTCAGAAATAAGTGTATACTGAACAAGGAGACGGCAAAGCCATAAGTTCAAATCAATACCTAAGTAAAAGGCCAAAGGACTCTAAAATATGGAAGGTGACTGTGCCAAGGCTATTTGTGAATTTTAAAAAGTGACAGCCAAGCAAAGCAGATGCTTTTAGCACCCTACAGACTTCTCGCATATGAAAATACTTCTTATTCATATAAAGGCTTTTAGCAAGTTATGGAGATACACAATCTAAATAAGCTTTTGAGAGATTCACCTCTGGTTGCTCATATCTGTAACAGGTTTCTGCTACATTTAATACTCTTGTGCTCAAATAAGGCTGTCATGGAAAAGTCTGCAAGTCTTAGCTCATCGCTGTTCAGTCAAAGCAAAAACAGTAACTGGGTTTGTTTTTTAAAATGAGAAATTTAACGAATATTTTAGCATCTTGTGTGTTTCTATAACATCAGAAATATTAATATTTAAGACACGAAGTTGGTTAAGACATCTGATCTAACAGAAGTGTAATTAAAGAAAAAGTATTTACTTGATTTATGTTTACCTTTCCAGTCATACCAAAACTACCTATTTTGTTACAAATTACCACAATACACTTCAGCTAAAGCAGTTTAAGAAGCCATGTGAGCTCTCTCCAGCTCTTGAAATAAACAAGGATAAAGATTTTCTGAAACAAATAGGCTTACCTACTTGTAACAAAAATCCCCCAGGAACTCTCTACAGCCACTGGGCTGGAGGCTGTAGAGATACGAATCAGGTGGAATAAAAAAAACAATTCATGGAGAAAACTAAAAAAAAAACAAAACCAAAAAAAAACCAACCAAAAAAACCCCCCACAACAGAAAAGAAGAATTAGTATGGACAATCGGGTCCTACTCCTACTTGGGATTCGCATCAGAAGCATCAATACCATTGCTTCTGTCTGTGTGTGTCTATCTGGGAAGGATCAAAAAGCTTCCTTTCTGGAAGTTTCTTTAGTTTAGGCAGCACAGAGGAAGTATCTAGGGAACTACTAAAACATTCTCCCCCTCTACTCGGCACTGCTGAGGCTACAACTGGAATACTGTGTCCAGTTTTGGCCTCCCCAGTTCAAGAGGGACAGGGAACTGCTGGAGAGAGTCCAGCAAAGGGCAACCAAAATGATTGAGGGATTGGAGCATCTCCCTTGTGAGGAAAGGCTGAGAGAGCTGGGACTCTTTAGCCTGGAGAAGAGAAGGCTGAGGGGAGACCTTATTACTACTTACAAATACCTAAAGGGTGGGTTGAAGGAGGATGGAGCCACACTCTTCTCGGTGGTTCCCAGTGACAGGACGAGGGGCAATGGGTGCAAGTTGGAACATAATAAGTTCCGTTCCAACACACAGAAAAAACTTCTTTGCAGTTAGGGTGACAGAGCACTGGCACAGGCTGCCCAGGGAGGTTGTGGAGTCCCCTTCTCTGGAGATTTTCAAGACCTGCCTGGATGCAGTCCTGAGTAACATGCTCTGGGCAATCCTGCTTTAGCAGGGGAGTTGGACTAGATGATCTCTAAAGGTCCCTTCCAACTCTGAAAATTCTGTAAAATATACTCCCTATTCCCTACCTAAGTAGTATGAACCAAGTGAAAAAAAAACTGAGCCAAACTTCATCAACATGTCACCAAAAGTTTAAAGTTAAAGAAATTTCTGGTCTCAGAATGAATAATTGACCCTTAATACAAAGGGCACACAGCTGGACAAGGCCAACTTCCCTAACAGAGAAACTACAGCTAGCTGTAATTTTTAACTGCCCTTGAGCCTGGAATCTGCAGGTGGCCTGGTTCTGCCAAAACACTTCTCAAGGATCCCGCACAAGTGCTTCTGTGGGGAAAAAGCAACAGGCCCCTGTGGTGCATTAAAAAGAGCATGGCCAGAAGGTCAAGGGAGGTCATCCTCCCCTTCTACTCTGCCCTGGTGAGGCCACATCTGGAGTACCATGTCCAGTTATAGGCTCCTCAGTTCAAGACAGACAAGGAATCACTGGAGAGAGTCCAGCGGAGGGCTACAAAGGGAATGGAGCATCTCTCTTATGAAGAAAGGCTGAGACCTGGGGCTGTTTATCCTGGAGAAGACTGAGACAGGATTCTCATCAATGCTTATAAATATCTAGAGGGTGGGGCCAAACTGTTTGTGGTACCCAGCAACAGAACATGAGGCAACAGGCACAAACTGGAACACAGGAAATTCTGTCTGAACAGAAGGAAAAACTTCCTTACTTCTTTACAGAGCAGTGGAACAGGCTGCCCAGAGCCTGTGGAGTCTCCTTCTCTGGAAATATTCAACACCTGTCTTGGATACATTCCTGTCCAACCTGCTCTAGGTGAACCTGCTTTGGCAGGGGGGTTGGACTAGATGATCTCCAAACGTCCTTTCCATCCCCTTCCATTCTGTGATTTGGTACCAAAATGTACTGCTTAATTTTGAATGCAGCTCCAGGTTAATTCTGAAGATGACTAGGCTGCTTATTGATCATCTAGAGTTAGGTGTGATCGAAGGTCTCTGTCAAGTTGCTAGTGAACTTAGCAGTACTGGGGATAAATACAGTGCTCCCCCGAGCTGTAACCATCATTTTCAAACACGAGTGTTTACTTTCAAAAGCTCTCAAGAATATGACCATGATGAAGAGCCTGCTGTAATTTAGGACCAATTGGGACCATACTTCTGGCAGTACTGCAACATATTTTTAGCTTGTTTCACCCTCCCAAGTAACATCCAGGCATTCCAACACAGAAGTCTCCTACTCCAAGGACTTCGTAGGCTCACACCTCCAGGTGCTCAGGATGGGCAACAGGGAGCAGGCAGGGCAGAGAGTGACAAAGACATTAAGATGCTACATTCCTGTCCCATCATACCACCTCAGCTCAGTTCCTAGAGGGCTGGTGACTGCTATCCACAATCTTTTTGTGTCTTTTCAAGTAGCATTTCCAGTTGAAAACCTAAATATCAAAGCTGTGGAAAATAAGGGGCCTTCAACAGTACTATTCTCTCTCACACATCACATGAGGCCAAGTTCCCATCAGCAATAAGCTGTTTGAGGGCATTTCTGTCCCCACTATACTGCAGATAACTAGGAAGCTAATTGTTTATTAACAACAATATTGATCGTAAAGAATTTATGGAAAAGCCAAAGTTAAATGCATATTATTTTACAACTAAAAATACAGTAGTTGTTTTAAAGTTTATTTCATTGTTTTATGATGCAAGTGCAAGCTTCTATTTAAGTGATGCACCTCCGAGCAAAGTCATGAACAGACAAGTTCAGGTCTTCATTCAGGAAACTTGTATTGTAGAGAGCTGTTGATATATCTTCCTACTCAAAAAAGTACTTGAGAGGGGGGGCTCTCTTCACATGAAGAGGGGAGACAGCACACTTGCCTTTCTGGATCAAGACATTTATTCCTATTGCTGTGATAAACATTAACTCAGCATTGAAAAATTGATACTGGATTGTTCAGAGGTAGAGAAAACTGCAGGTCTTGAACCCTTCGGCACCTGCATATTCACAGGAGAATTGTATGTTCAATATAGAGATTACAGGCAAAGCCACCGTACATCCAGGATATGGACATTTGAAGGAGACCTCTAAAGAAGAAACTAGATGTTACCAAATTTATATAACTAAGTCCACATAAGAAAGAATGCCTTCAATTATAAAAGCCATGATAGATGGTAGAAACTTATTTCAATAAATTCATTATTGCCGATTCTTTTTTGGAGGAGGAGGGATTTTTATTTTTAAAGAGGAGCAAGCTGGCTGAAAAAGACCGAGTTTATGAACATCTTTAAAACAGTCTTGAAGCGTTTACAAAATTAACTGCTGGGCCCTATGCATCATTCAAGCCTTAGTCATGCAACAGCAGTGTTCTTCCTCCTCACCATTTGAGTTACCATAAATCATGAATGTGCGATATTATGAAAGAGAAAATGCATCAAGTCTTTCTTTTTAATTGAGACACTTTAGCATTTAAAAAAACAACTTGGACTAATTTACAGAAGCAATAGCGTAGTTAATATAAACACGTATGTCAGATGAAACGGAACTGTGAGTTTTGTTTAGTTGAAGTTTCTGGCAGAGCTTGAGCTGACAAATTTAGATAGCCACAAGAATGTAAAAGGCACTGCTGGGAATTGTAGCTGAACAGAGAGGACTAAGAATCCCCTACCTATCTCTGAAATATTTACGTTATATTAAGCAGTATCTCAATTAACCTCTCAAGCAATAGCCAGACCAGCAGCAAAGCACAGTTGCACAGTACTGGCTGCTATGTAAAGCAAGAAGACATTACCTTATCCTTCCCCACATGTTAGAACAACTGCATTAGTATTCCTACAACCATAATATAGTAACAGTAGAATCATGCTACTTCTGGAAGTTAAGTTTCATAAGGCTTCATACATATTTGGGCCCATTTTAATAGTCACCATTTGCAGAATGGATCCTCAGTCCCGAAGTTGTTTTCTACAGAAGTTTTTATCAGGGTTTGGATTCATGATCATTTTATTTTTCCCATGTTGTTAATAAGATGATGTGTTAGCAATCACTTTTTAGAAGCAGGTGATACCCTGATGCAGAACACACACGCAGCAGGTATATTATCCACAGAGCCGAAGTTGTTCCAAACTCTCACCAGGAATGATGAAATACATTGCTTCAGATGTGGAGGCATGACCTATGAGTGATCTTAAGTCTTTCTTATAGCATGCTGTTTACTGTGCTCTATTAATGCTAAATATAGTTTGCATTTATTCAGACTACACATAGTAAATAACTAGAACTCATTGTAGCTCAGGTTTCAAAATACTTCTAGACTGCCAGAGAAATGTATTAAGAGAAAAAGCATGCAAAGAAGGGGGGCACACAGATTAAAAACAAACAAACCCAAAACCCAATCAAAACACTTTTACAGATTTGATCAGGTCAAAAATCTCTGTAGTCCTTTTCCCTTTCTTGAGCTTCCATGACACAACAAAGAAAAACAAACAAAAAAAACAAACAAAGCACCAATGTTACAATTCTCTGTTCTTCCTACCGTCATAAAACCAAGCAAGTAACAGTGCAGACAGTTCACTTCTCATTATTTTCCAGAGAGCTGAAGTTAAAATAATGCTGATCAGACTGAAAAACACATATGCTCCCTTCCCCAGTTTTAAGCTAAGCAGCAGCTTTATCCTACAATGCATGTATCACAGGAAAAACATGACACAAGAAAATAAAAATCAAGGAGTACCATACATCTCAACATTTCAGGAAGTTCTTAACTAAAATACTCCTTTGCCTTCTTAAATAACTCCCTGTAGGGCTGTCAGTACAACCAACCCCAACCCCCCAGTGCTCTAAAGGAACAGGGCAGATTACACATATTGCAGATTACATACTCAAAACTAAGAGTGGGAGTTTAATTTCACCAGCTTTGGTACTCTCAGATCGAGAGTTGGGAATCTTTCCCATACTGGAACCACATACTATAAATAAGACTCCCATATTAAAAAGGAACATAATTTCACATGGCATTATCTTAGATAGGCCAAATGAGGTCATTTCAAGCTTTTAAAAATAGGAGTGGATAAAAAGAAGAGATGATTCCTTTATCTCCCTTGGAAAAGAACCGCCCTTCCAAGCTTGCATTTGCTTCATGGCAGCAAACATGAACAGAATGACAAACCTATCCTCTTTTAATGGTTCAGTTTAACTGACAACAAAATGCAGTCCTGTAATCACAGAATGGTTCAGGTTGGAAGGGACCTCTGGAGTCATCCTGTCTAATCCCCTGCTCAAGCAGGTTGCCTAGGACCATGTCCAGATGGCTTCTGAATATCTCCAAGGATGGAGACTCCACAGCTTCCCTAGTCAACCTGTGCCAGCACTCGATCACCCTCACAGTAAAAAAGCATTTCCTGATGTTCAGAGGGAAGCTCCTGTGCTTCAGTTTGTAGCCGCTGCCTCTGGTCCTGTCTCTAGGAATCACTGAACATGGATTGGCTCCGTCTTCTTTGCACCCTCACTTCAAATGTTTATATCCATTGATGAGATCCCCCAAGCCTTCTAT
This sequence comes from Charadrius vociferus, assembly GCF_000708025.1. NCBI lineage: Eukaryota > Metazoa > Chordata > Aves > Charadriiformes > Charadriidae > Charadrius > Charadrius vociferus. The sequence continues at coordinate 1,313,135 of NW_009648953.1, forward strand.
TCTCCAAGACTGAACAGTACCCAGCACTCGCAGACTAGAGAGATGCAACAGTCCCTTCATGATCTTAGCAGCCCTTCGCTGGACTCTCTCCAATATGTCCACACCTGTCTTGTACGAGGGAGCCCAGAACCAGACCCAGTACTCCAGATGTGTGCTCACGAGCGCCAAGTAGAAGGAAAGGATCACCTCCCTCGACCTGCTGGCTCCTTCCTCCTTAACACAGCCTGGGAGACTGATAGCCTTCTTTGCCTTTGATCTCAAAAGGCCAGCATCATCCTCGGTTTTGTGTTTGCATAGTAAAAAAAATGTTACCATAGAAAAATAATTCACTGTGAACAAACATCTGTGTTTTAATTTTTTAAATACTAGATTCCCTCAGAAAGAGAAAAGCTGTATGAGGACAATGCTATAGCACGCATCTTTCATGCGCCTACACTAAATATAATGCTAGTGGCTCAAACTTACACAAAAGGAAGGGAAAGAAGCTAGTCGCTTTTTCAGTTAAAGAAATTCATGGCAGACACAGTGAAGTAATTCTCAAACAAAAATGATTTATAACAGATGACCGCAAAATTACCTCTGAGCAGTCACACTGCAGTGGATCCTTATGAAAAAACAGGAATAAATAGCACAGTGTTTACCCCTGATGTCATCTTTTCCTGTTTAAAAAAAAAAGGAAAAAAAAAAGCCCAAAAAACACCTTTTGACAAATCCTTTCTCAAAGTCAAGTTTTCCATTAACGTCAAAATGTTAACATTTAGCAAATCTTTGGCCACGCAAGAACAAATGAGTGCTTTAACTTTCTAGCTAAGATTTAAACAAACAGAAGTGGCAAAAGATGTCTCACATCCTGTGCGTTCCACCAGTACACGTACTCTGTTTGACTGTAGGTTACTGTGATGCTTTTATCCCCACATCTTTTACTGCTCGTTTGTTCATTTTCATTTTATAAATGGACTGTTGTGCTGCAACTAACTCCCTCAAGGCCAGCCACAAGCTAAGGACATTTTCCCTGTTCCACCCCATCTTTCTGTTTCAATGGACCAGTCTTGCTTATGACTAGCAGTACATGAAGGAAACCCTCCACAGCTTTAGTATTTCAAAGTTGTCAATTTTAGCAAATTACTAGCTGCTGTTTAGCCAAGCCATGCACATAGCATTTAGTCATTTTCTTTAAAAAACAAATCCCCAAAATTACCACCCTGGAATTAAGTTAATGCAACACCCTTCCACAGAAGGAGTAAAAAAAGTAACAAAAGCCTAGTTCAAAAGCAACCTAGTGCTGTGACAGCTGAAGCTGTAAACGGGCCTGCCATTAAAAGGGACTGTTATTGCAGCCAAGTCATGAAGAATGAAGATGCAGATATTAAAGTACCACCTAAAAGGGGACAATTCTTATCACAGCACTTTGCTTCTCCATTCCCATCAGAGAGGGAAATTGGACAGCAACAGGACAATGCAGTGTCAAGAGTCTTGTCTGATATGCCTGATCATCAAATGTGTAAAAGAGGCACAAGAAAACGGCTTTTGTGTTTATAATTTGCCCAAAACTGACATATTTAATACCCTACAGAATTACCTGTTATGTAACATGTCACTCAGTCAAATCTTCCAAAGCAACATAATGTCTTGTTCCAAACTACTAAATAATTTGCTTTTTGCGTATGTCTCCTGTCACATTCAGCAGATCTACTTAAGGTTTCTCTTCGTGCAACAGGAAATTGCCTTAACTGACGCATTCCATTAAAGCAGACAGCCAGTGCTCGGCTTTGAATTGCTCCTTTGTAAAAAGTCTATGAAACGCTAAAATGAAAACTCTACTGTATCAACATGCATTCTACAGACTAAAATAAGTCAGATTTAAGCAGATGACTCATGTTAAAGTGACATATGAAGTCTGCTTGGTAAAGAAAAATGCAGTTTGAAGACTGCTATTAGCAATTTTTATATACATGTATACGTAAGGGCAGGTGTTGAAGTCTTTAGGGTCTCTACAATAGTCTTATGCCACATCCATTACTGCTTATTTTTACTGCTCAGGAATCCTGAGGACCCCAGGAAGCCATTTTCAAATAGTAGGTGGAAGCAAAGCTTCAAAAGGCTTCCCTTGTACACAAACATAATTGTTTATATACAATATATTCTTGCATTTAATCTAACTATACCTCAAATTTTGCACCGTGACATTAAAAACCTATTCTTTTCCTAGGCTACAAGCAGGATAATTTGGTGGTTTATATTGCCCTATCAGATCCCAGTTGCTCTTTGTATCTCTTAAACTCCCTAGCCTGGATAGGCAGAGGGAACAGCTTTTAATAACTCTTTCTGGTATTAGCTTTTTACACATTTAAAGAGCTCTGCATTTTCTGTCTTAACTTTTACATCATATTTATATCTATGTCACAAAATACTAATAGCAGGGCTTATTATTTTCTCTGTTTCATACCGGTAACATTTCCTGTTCAATCCGATTTGTAATTGTTGACTTCCCAGCACAGCATTTCAGCATATTATGCAAACCAGTTTTTGCTTACAGCACCACTTGTATAGTACTTACGATGTTTGATAACCAAAATAACATCACTGGTCAAGACCTGGGCAGGTCTGTAAGCAGGCTGTACCCAGTACTTCAACACAATCTGCTAGCTCTGCAGCAGACATACATGTCCCTTTAGCAGTTTCCCTAACAGTAGCATAACGTATTGAACAAAGCAATATGAACTACCATTCTCCAAAATCCATAATATTCTATTTCTTTAATAATGCTATTAAAAGTTAGGAAATCTTAGATTAAATATAGTGACTAGTTAAGGGACTTATGTGAGACCAGGAGGGATCACATGTGATGAGGAGGCCAACGGCAGTTCTTAGGTTCTAGCTTAAATGCAAAGAAAATTCTGAACATTGGACTTAAATGACATCACTCGCTAAGCAATTTACAAGTAAATGTCAATAAAAAAAGAGAACCATATGATTCATGTAAGGTTATAGATGCTTCCTATTTTCAAAAGCCTTAGGATAGACCTGAAAGTAAAATTATTCCAGCCCCCCCTCTACATACACCAGTTGTCACTTCTTTTATGTTGCTTTTAGCTGGACACAGTCCCCTTCCTCTTACTCTCCGAGAGCTGGAAAGTACATTTCCAGAGGCTACAGTATTCCACAAAAGTGATGTCTTGAAATTGCTTATGCTATTCCATAATTCAGATACACTGATTTATACCAGAAATCAGAGCCAGTGCCTTCTGTTCTTTCAAATACACCTGTATTAACATCAAAATATTTTGACTGAAACATTAACTGTTTTTATTCATAACTCAGTTACAAGGTCTTACTAAGTATCCACAGATTTGCATAACTATGTGCAGACAGTTCACACCAGCTATACAGTGTACAATTTAGTCTGCACATAAAAAAGACTAATTTAAAGTCAAATCAAATTAGCCTGCACTTGCCAACACACACCTCCACACACACTGCTTCAGGTTCATCGAAACAGGGTAATTCATGAAGCCACAAGACTTTGAAATGTTCAGTACTAAAGACATGTGATCAATTTGTTGACTCTGAGCCACATTAGAAGACAGCTGCATTATAAAGGAATATAATCTTATCAACATTTTACATGATTTTAAGTACAGACTGTCACAGGTGAGCTTTTGATACCAGCAAGGTAATCGTCAGGAACACTATCGGGCAACAGTTTGCAATCCCCCACATCACCTCCAGCCCCAGCATTTGCAAAGCAAAATACATGCTTTTGATCTTTCAGAATTCACATATTACAAATCTGTGATATGCTTAGTCTGTTTGCTCCATTAATCAGCAAGTAAACTCGCAGTAAGGCTTTTTCCAATTAGTACCTTCTTTAACTTTCTAGAGGATGCAGAAATTGCTGCTCTCGATTGTACAAGGACACAACACAGCACGCTTTTCAGTCTCTAACAGCAGCCAATAGCAGACACTTTGCCAAAAGATGCATGAAACTCTGCATGCAGTAAGCAACAGTTGGGCAAACAGCCCACCAGATAGATTTTTAAGCCTTCGCTAGTTAAGAGAGAGCCTTTACCAGGACATACCACCACACTACTAGTGCGATAAAGTTTTCAGGGAACTTACAGAGTGCAATAAAGCTAGATAACCTGGAATGCATGGAGATTTCTTCATTTACATTCCATAAGCTAGCAAGCAACCTAATTAAACAGATTTCTATCAATACATAACTATTTTTGTTCCTAATTCTGCAGTCATTTATGCAAATAACCCTATCAGCCTCTAACAAAAGTTACTTGCTATGAGAGAGAAGCAAGTGTTAACATTACTTAATACAGTTCTCAATTACCTATCTCCTATATTAAGGATACACACCAATATAGATATGGAACCTATGTTACTAAATAAAGCTGGGAAATCTCTCCTTTCTCTTTGCTCAGGTGTTACAAAAGAAAAACAAAACATTACAATTAATGTACAGTATATATTATATATTGAATAGCAAAAAATAAGAACCAAACCATCTTTTCACAAACTTTCTCCTTAGTCCCATTTTAGGGTTTTTTTTTTTCCACTGTAATAAAATAGCAGTAATTTTCCTACAAGTGCTGAGGCTCTCTAGAGACATTTAACTTTAGTTTTAATACTGCAGAAGCAAAATTCGGGTTTCTTTAGGACAGCAAAGCCTGTCACAACCTCGGAAAGTGGTACTGAACAGTTCAAGTGAAGGTACACTGAACTGAGGGCAAGTCCAGAGATCGCCCACAATACAGCTCTCAGGCAAAGATTTTACCAGCGTGCTAATCCTTCTCACTGAGGTCACCATCATCAACAGTGCGATTTGGAAAGCAAGTGGAATGACACCTTTGCAGAAGCTAAACTGGAAAAGCTACTGTAAGTCAATGCTTTAGGTAACACTGAAATTACATTTTGCTGCCCAATAAAACCGCAATAATCATAGCCCTACTAAGTCTCACAGTACCTACACAGAACTCATTCACAGCCAAGACAACAAAAAACTTCATCAATATCAATGGAAAATTAACCTTAGTATTTTAATTCTAGTGTAGCAGGATTTATTATGCACTCAGTGATACTCAAAGAGATGCCAGCATGATACCTTTCTGCTGTTATTTTCATCATGAAACACAGGAACGTTTATATGGTGCAAGACACCCTACTTGGCTACTATCTTACAAAAAGTCATCCCATTTGAAACAAATGGAATTTTCTCAGTATCCTAGATACCGACTGTTGAAAACATTACTCTAAATAAGGACTTTCCATCCAGGATGGGAATGTTTGACGAGTTTATTGTTTATAAACCTAATGTAATACTTCCACAGTAAGACCGGGGAGGGGAGGGAGTGGGGGTGTGGAAGATAGTAGTAGGGGCAAGGAACAATAAATTTCCTAAAATTTTTAAAACAGGGAAGTAAATACAGCTAACAAGTATACAGACATGCTATACTTTCTGATGAGTGATGTTCACGCAAGATCTCCAAACATCATCCACGCAAGATGTTTTAGATCTCCAACAAAACCAGTTGCTGCCTGCTCCCTGTGACAACTACAGAATTTAGTTTCACCTCAAGAGAAGGTCAATACAGTCATGTTATTTCCAAAAAATACATATAACACTTTTAGAAACAAATCCCATTCAGAGAAGTTGTTCTACTACACACTATATGTTGATTTTACCACCGACAATGAATGCACCCATGAACTACAGCATCGCCCAGCACTGCACCAATTTTATTCTTTTTTACTTCCAAAAGTGACAGACTGCGAGAGTTTAAGATGGGTATGCCGTTCTTCCAGTATCGACTGCTCCCACAAACCACCCATATAATCTTTCATTCCATTAAAGATACCACTGCACAACTTAAAAATTCAGATACGTGGTTTAAATAGGTACTGTGCCCTAACGTCCCTCTTACTTCAGGCAGCCAGAACACACATGAAAAATATCTTCAGGCACTGACTTCTTATACCAGAATTTGAAGGTTCCATTTGTCTGCTATGTGGAAACTGGAAAAAAAAAAAAACGACATGATGTACTACTCAATTAATCTTCCTTCTAGTAAATGGATAATATTCTTTGACACAGTTCACAACTCTGTATGAGCAAGAGAACAACAGAGTACCTGTGATAGTTTGAGGACATTTTGTCTGGATCATTCTTCTTTCTCTCGTGTATTATGTAAGTTGCCAGAAACTAAAACTCGAGTTTTATACAGACAGGTCACCTGAAAAGCTGTACATGAATGCTGAAATACTGAGAAACATCCAAATTTGCAATCAAAATCATGTTCAACATGCAAATTATTTTCAGAAAACAATTGTCAGTGTATTGCAAGTCAAGATTCGCAAGGAACTCAATGTGTCAAGTGTTTTTCACTCCAAATCTTTTCCATTATCCCAGTATGAGTCGGAATAGGAAAAACCTTTGACAGTATCATACATTTTCATGCGCGTAGTACCCCTACCTAAAAGTAAGCACTAAGCATGAAGCTTTAAACAAATTGTTGAAAAGATCATCTCCTCACTGTTGAAGGACTGAAGATTTTGACATCAAATAGTCATTTTTCAGAAGTTTACGTACCTTTTCTATTGTATTCCTAAAGCTGTCAATCTTTAGTTAGGAGCCTCACCGATGTACTGTAAGATTCTGAAAATGTACATTATCTCCTTACTGATACCATTAAGGATCAGATTTGCATAGATGCTGACAATATACAAACATTCAGCTGTTCCTGTATGAGATAACACTTGCTGCTAGTTATAAGAGAAACAATAGTGAAAAATATGATGCAAAATCTTCTTTACATTTTAACAGGGAAACCTCATTGAAGAGACACACTAGAGGCACAATGTAAGAGGTAAAACTAAGTCATTACTTAGTTCTTTTTGTCATACAGATAAAAATAAGCAACAATGATTTATCTCCAGTCCAGACAGGTACTTACAGTCCTGAATTCTGAAGCATGAACCTGAGTTTAAGTACCTTAGACAACCACTTTTTAATGTTACAAAAAAGCCAACAAGTAAAAAGACCTTACAGGAAAAGCCATTGTCTGGCATCTAAAAAAACCTCCAATCTTCTCAATTAGCAAACGTGGCAAGAAAAAGAGAAACCTCAAGAAAGTTTTGTATTTCATCAAGTCCTCCCAAAGAAAACAGCAAATGCCCAATTTTAGCTCGCTACACAGTATCAACCCACAAACTATATGGTCAGATATAATTTAAAAGCCCTAAGTGAAATAAAAGCCTTACTTAACCAGCTGCATGGCTTATCAGCCTGCTGTCATCTGCAAGTATTGTAAACATTAGCTGGGATGTTTTGTATGGTTTGTGAGGAAATTATATGCCCCTGAACATAACCTCCCTCTGCGGATTTTAAGAGAAGAGATGACTGCCATTTATATTGCTCTCCCAATCCTTTTGTTAATAAGCAAGAATAGATGTGGGTGACAACTAAGTTTATTATACGTGACCTTATCAATAAATGGCTTTGACAATGAAGTCTTTTCATCAAACTTTCTGGTGCCTTCATTATTGAGATGCCTATAATGACTTTCACAGTTTAAAAAATGGTTTGCATACTGTCTTCCTCCCTGACACATCTCTACCTGCTTGGACACAGTATCTTGTACCTCCTTGACTTCCCTCCTACACCTAGCCTTCTCAGATACCACAACTTTTGTTTGCTAACTTCAGCCATTTGTGAATAAACAAGCCCACCACTGCATGGGGAAAACCATGTATAGCCAAAAATAATGTATATAATACCAATGCAAGAAAGTTCTGCATGTCATTCTGAAACAGACAATAAATCATGGCTTCACTCCTTCCAGATACCTCCCCCTAAAAATTCCTCCACCGCATCACTTGGCAGCATTTAGATGTTACGTATGCACACCTACCGCATATCTGAGAAACTGGTTTCCTAGATCAAGAGCCCACTCAAAAGTTGTGGAAAATTTAAAAAAAAAAAAAACACCAAAAAAACACCCAAACCATTCTTAAGAGAATGATCTCTCAAGCAAATATCAACAACTTAGAGTGATCTGATGAACCATATAACTCAGCAGCTTAAGGATGAACCGGCAAGCTGTAATCCCAAGATTTCTTGAAAATCTATGGGGTTTGGGTAGACACAGCTTTTTTTTTTTGTGGGATCATAAATTCATGGGTCCCAAAATAGGTTTCTAACTGGCAAATTTCTTACTTTCCAGATTTTTACTGCTGCACATCAGGCAGTAATACTGCCAAAATACATGCAAATATATACTTATATGCATCATGTGTGTATATGTAAATATTGTATACATACCTGTATGTATTATGAATTTATGTGTGTGCATGAATTTTGGGTTAAGATCAGTATGAGAAATGCTGCATACTACCATGTAATTCTTAAGTTCAATGATAAAGATTTACATTAGAGAAACATGAGAAAACCAACTACAGACTATACCAATCTCAGACACACACAGTATCCTGAGATGCAACTATTCACTTTCGAATAATTTCAACTAGATTCCACTGAACCTCCTGAGAACTGGTATTTTAAGCATAATGCTTCTTCACTTCTTTTGTTTCATGGACGTACACACACGTGCATGGGACAAAGAGAAACTAAAACATCTTCATTCACATATATCTTTTCTGGTGGTACAAATAACTCCAGATTGCTTACAAACTGAATGCAAATAGAAATAGCATAAACCAAGAAATAACACAGTTGTAAATGGTTGCTAATCTCCAAGAAAGCCAAAATAGCAAGTAAGACTCTACTTGTCTTTCCATTGATAGCAGCCAATCACTTTAAAGGTAAATCTCATGAGATGTATTGCTTTTACACTCACCTTGGAGTTCTAGGTATATAACAACAATAACATATAGCCTCTTCTTGGAGTTGGGTTTTACTGGTAGCAGACAAAAGCATAAGTCTCCTTCCCAAGCTTATCCTGAAAGCACCTCCAAAAACACCCACTTTTTGAACAAAGCTTCCACCACTTAAAGACTACTTTTGTTCAGCTTACTTACAGTTTTAAGAGCATAAATCTACCTTTCCAAAACACTGAGTTCCCTGTAATCCATCAGGCAGTTCTATCTTGGACCTGCTACCTAGTTGCCTTGCACAGACAGACTAAGCATAATAACCTGTTAAAGAGTCAATAGTTGTAAACTCAGAGGTTCCCAAATAATTTTTGTAGAAGTAAATCATCTCTCATGTCAGTGACAGTTCTGTGAAAAGCAGTACGTACACGATGTTAAACCACCTGAAACAATTTTAAATGGATTTTCAAAGCCTTTAACAAGGCTCCTAATAAAAACTTTTAAATTTAACTGCTATGGACTAAGCTCAAG
>NW_009648953.1:1322547-1333012 GCF_000708025.1 Charadrius vociferus
CCAGCAGTGGTGCAGCTACAATGCTTAATATCCTCAAAACACAATAGGAAACAAAGAGGTGAATAAGTTGACAACATTTCCCAAGTGTTTCAGAAAAGTCCCGACTGAAAACTGACACTGAAGAGCAGTGGAAGGGTCTTCCAACAACACAGGCTTCCACCACATTAGGTGAAATTCAAGACTGATGAATGTCAAATATAGAAAGGAGGTAAAAGCACCCTACCTACAGAAGCAACAACAAGGTCTAAGTTAGCTACTACTAACTCAGGAAAATAGATTGTGAAGTATCATCCACCACATTCAGCGTATAAGCTCTGTGCTCAGTAGAAATCAGACACAAACTAGAATACGAAAGACCACTAGGAAAAGAAGAGAGAACAAGAAAAGAAACATGTTATTATGTCACAATATATGCAAACGTAGTTATGTCATCTGAAGTGTTCCACGGTTATAATTATCACTCCCAAAAAGAATACAGAAATTGAGGTGTCACAGAGAAGATTAAGGATAAAGTGTAGGTATAGACTGGCTCCATTGTAAGATTCTTCAGATTGGAGGAGAGACAACAGAAGTGAGACTATGAGAATGAGGTTTCTAGAGACACAAGCAGGAGAAATGTGATGAATTAAAAAACAATCGACATCTCAGAATAAATGGTTAAAAAATTCAGTACAGGTATTGGCTAGCATAAGTTTAACAGCAACAAAATACAAGTATGTTCCTCCCCAAACATAACTAAATTGTGGAACTTGCTGCCATGAGATGTTTAGAGTCCAAAGAGCACAAACAGATCCAAAAAACACCAAGATTTTTTCAAACTTTGCTTCCCAGTTTCCTGGGAAGATCACATACTATTTCTAAAACATCTACAAAAGGAAAGTCAGAAGGGAAAAACCTATCACCATCAAATTTTACTAGCTAATAGGAGTCTACAAGTTAAAAAAAAGAGTAATAGCTCTGCTGCATATAGCTTATAGAGCAAGAAATTAAATAAGGATTTCTGAACAACATAGAAATTTAGCAGCAAACAACTTAACTGAACAAACACAAACTAGTTGAGCTAGCAAATAGTAAATGGTTTTGGACTAAAGGATCCAGTTCAGATGATGCCAGCTTTACCAGAGCAAGTACAATATCAACAGCATCTCTCCTCAGAACAACACAGACAAAACCCTATGCCAGCATTTTACTCAGCAGAGGCTTTAAACATTAAAACTCAAAACCACACAAACGAAACTACTGAGATATTGCTGTCACCCTTTCCCATCACAGTTTAAAATAACAATACTCCAGGTAAATGGCTAATATAGTAAGGAAGTGAGAGAACCATTAAAATGATTGATATTGGTCACCACAGATATCAGCTTCTACAGTACTGCATTGCATTATTTATTAAATAGTTTCCATTGCTACAGAAGTGTCAGTTTAACTCACTCCAGGTTCTTCACTCTGTGCACATAAACAATTGCCAATGTGCAAAATACGCTTGAGGGAAGCCTTACTACAAGTAATACTGGCCAGTACCATTTGAACCTTGGCATGATGCCCATGTCAAAAAAAAAAAAGTGGTTTTTTTTTTTTTAAATAGCAGCCAATATTCCAAGCAAATTAAACCTTTGGTGTTACGGATTCAATAGGGAAGGCAAGAAAGAGGTGTCTACAGCTTGTTCTCTGGTTGTCTTCTGATTTTATTTCTAGAGATACCTCTTACTTGTGGTGGCACACATCTCTGGGGAACTTCTCGTTTGCTAGAAAAGTTGAGTCAGACTTCTTTCCCTTCCCTTCTTTCTTCTTGCCTCTCCATAGAAATTCAGATTATCATCCAAACACAACCATCTGCTCCTACACCCACAGAAGCCTTCCTGGTATGGGTGCACAACAGGCTGTGCCACACCTGTACTTCACTCCAGCACTTGCTAGAAAAAGGGGAGGAACACAGTCAGTCTGGGTGGCAGTAACTGAACTCAGCTCACCTCCAATTCCCCACTGCTGAGCCTACCACAGCACCACCAGCATCCCATGTTGTTCCCTGTCACCCTCCAGAACATTACCTGTTCCAGAATTACACTGCAAAACTGATACATCAGCCAAAGTTTTATCAGATTGCACGTTATGCTTTCAGCAACACATTCTGTAAGTTTACTGTAATTCATTATCATCTTGCACTCTTGACATTTTTTGGTACAGAAATGATTGCTTTTAAATCACTAAAACTTTGTATCGGTCTCCTGTGAACCCCAGCCAACAGAGGCAAGCACAAGCAGTATCGTATCCTCTTGGTCAGAGCAGGTTTTGTCATTTACTCCAAGATAAGGTGACTGGAGCCAAAGAAAAGGAGAATTAGATTCCATGCTCCATTATTAAACTTCATAATGTCATTCTTTTACAGCACATAGCCAGAAGTTTATAAGGACAGCAAGTAACAATGATCCTCCCGCCCCATCTCTGGCCTAATACAGTTGATAAATCTTGCCTAAATTAACTCCTGCTTTTTAAAGTTTCCAACACAGTAAGTTGCTTTATGGTTAATTATTCCTCATTGTTACAAACCTTACAGGTAACTCCCAGTCTAATGGTTTTAAGCTTCAATTTCCTCTTACTGAAAGCCTTTCCTATGTGGTCCAAGGGCCCTTCCACTACAGATTTTATATTTTCCACACCACAGAAATCAAGTCATATCTCCACTATTTCTATAATATGTTAACTAGGCTGCTCTTTTCTTTTTTTTGGTATTTTCACCTGGAAACATCCTTGCCAAAGCCTCAGGGGGATATTCTCTGAACGATCCTCAATTTGCCAATATCGTTCCTGAATAGTTGATATCAGCAGCTACCTCACAACAGTGACATACACAAATAAGAAAACTTCCCAGCTTCCATTCATATGACCCTACCATTCCTACCAAACTCTCCCTCCTCTTGATAGATTCTGCTCCAGCCCCAAATCACTTTTTCAGAAGTTTTTGCCGTGGTATCAATATGGCCTTCACTGTTTATCTCTAGACAAATTAGGTTAGCCTCTATATGCTATTTGTACAAGAAACAAAACGAAGCTTCCTATAAAAATTTTGTTCAACATATTAATGAACAAAGCCTGGTACACTGTGTTAGCATCTATTTATGGCATCTTTAAACAAATGGGTTTAATTAGTTTTTTAATCTAAAGCTAACACCTAGTCACAACAGATACCTTTTTGGAGTACTCTGTTAAGGACTCAGCTCCCACCAGGTGCATTACGCCCAATTTCCAACAACATACCCGCAATCCAGAAAGTGATTTCATGTCTCTTTTCATTGCCAGACAAAGCACCACTTCTGACACATTTAACACACCCTAAACCAGCAACATCCCTCTCGTGTTTGCCAAGTAGTATCCTACCTTTATCATGCATTAGTTTGGTATACTGTGTGATAATTTGTAATAGTTCGTGACAGAACTGCAATAATGCTGTTTATGACAAATGACTGCACAGAACTCTGCCCATAAGATGCTACCCAAGAAATAATCTAGAAGAAAAATGCACACATAGTATCTGGTGGAACTGTAATAGTAGGTCTTTCCATAGTCATAAAACAAGAGGTTATACTCTGAATATTAAACAGTGGTTCATAAAGCTAGTCTAAAACAAATTTAGCAGAAGTGTAAAAGTTGTTATAATTTAAGAACTGAATGCTCCTTTCCCCACAGCTGAAGAAGTAAAAGATTAAGTACTCAGTAATGTTTTTCACTACCAAAAATCCAGATTTAGTTAATGAAAAGTGTTTGTGCTATCTTTCACTAAACACATTAACATTTGTTTCTCGTGGCAAATATGAAGCTGGATAACACCAACATGCCAGAGACCTGTGAAGAATTCCTTCCCTCCCCTCCCCACCATTTTGTTCTATCAATTTTTGTTACTGCAGAATAAAATCACTTAAAGATTTAAACGGGGGAAAAAAAAAAAAACCTCCTTCCTTTTTTATTAGGGACCTATAATACCCCAAACCGTGACTAAATATGATTACCATTTTTTATCCTATTCCAATGCCAAGATTCAAGCATGGTCCACTTACTTTCTAGTATGTTAAGTCAATCAACAAAAAGTCTCATTTCCTCTGTTCTCTTTCCCCTCTTATCCAGTTCAGTTCCACGTTTGCAAAAATCAGAGCATTTAGCAACCCTCCCCTCCCTCCTGTCATCAAGTAGCATTTCATTTCTAACATACAACCAACACAAAGAAAGAGATCAAGTTCACTGTAAGACACTAGTCCTTTGCATAGAAGACAGTTTCCAAAGGCTTTAAGTTAGCTAAAATAGTGAAGATTGTTTCATTTTAAGCATTTCTGAGATAAATGACGTCGCTTGGAGAGTTAATCTCATCATAAACTGAAGTATACAAAAAGTGAAATAAACAGACTTTTCCATTTAACCAAGCAAAAGTTATGCCCTTATGACATTAAGCCTCTGAAAAGTAGTCACTGATTACCACATGCCATTAATATGCCAACATCTGGTCTCGTGGGTGCCATAAGGTGATGCTGTTGGCATATGAATGGTGTTCCTTTACCTGAAAGATCACCACATGTATATTTGACTCGAGTTTAGTCTAGGAAGAAAAAAACCCCTATCTATTAAAGAACTATTGATACTATTTTTCTATCAAACATCTGGGAAATCTCAAAGCATCTTTAGTTTCATGCCTGCTCCATAGAACTCGGTGACTGATGAAAAGAACTTCACCACATCAAGCTTGTGCCACAGTTTCTTTACAGAAGAGTAATAAACCTCCATGCAAGTTCTTACATCTTCCTTAGATGCAAGTCATTACCAATACTCCTACAACGCAAATATGGGAACATGCAGGGGATAAAAAAAAAAACCAACAAAAAAGCCACAAAAATCTGAATACTCAATACAGTACCACTTCACAGCAAAGACTCATGTTGGTGTTTCATGGCTTCACCAAGGGCAAGTCATGCCTGACAGATATGGTGGCCTTCTACGAGGGGGTTACAGCTGTAGTGGACAAGGGAAGAGCAATTGACAGCATCTACCTGGACTTGTGCAAAGCGTTTGATCAATATCCTGATCTCTAAATTCGAGAGACATGGATTTGACAGATGGGCTACTCAGTGGATAAGGAACTGGCTGGACGGTTGTAGTCAAAGAGTTGTGGTCAACAGCTCAATGTCCAAGTGGTACCAATTACGAGTGGTGTTCCTCAGAGGTCAGTACTGGGACCGGTGCTGTTCAACATCTTTGCTGGCGACATGGACAGTGGGATCGAGTGCACCCTCAGCAAGTTTGCCTATGATACCAAGCTGTGTGGTGAGGTAGACATGCTGGAGGGGAGGGATGCCATCCAGAGGGACCTGGACAAACTGGAGAGGTGGGCCCACGCCAAACTCATGAAGTTCAACAAGGCCAAGTGCAAGGTCCTACACCTGGGTTGGGGCAATCCCAAGTACAAATACAGGCTTGGCGGAGAATGGATTGAGAGCAGCCCTGAGGAGAAAGACCTAGGGGTGCTGACTGATGAGAAGCTCAACATGAGCCAGCAATGCATGATCACAGCCCAGAAAGCCAACCATATCCTGGGCTGCATCAGAAGCATGGCCAGCAGGCCGAGGGAGGTGATTCTGCCCCTCTACTGTGCTCTCCTGAGACCCCACCTGGAGTACTGCATCCAGCTTTGGAGTCCTCAGCACAGGAAACACATGGACTTGTTGGAGTGGGTCCTGAGGAGGGCCACCAAGATGATCAGAGAGCTGCAGCATCTCTCCTATGAGGACAAGCTGAGACAGTTGGGGTTGTTCAGCCAGGAGAAGGGAAGGCTCCAGGGAGACCTTATAGCGGCTTTCCAGTACCTAAAGGGCACCTACAGGAACACTGGGGAGGGACTTTTTACAAGGACATGTAGTGATAGGATCAGGGGGAATTGCTTCAAACTGGAAGAGGGTAGATTTAGTTTAGATATTAGGAGGACGTTTTTCACTCTGAGGGTGGCAAGGCACTGGAACAGGGTGCCCAGAGAAGTTGTGGAGGCCCCATTCCTGGAGGTGTTCAAGGCCAGGTTGGATGGGGCTTTGAGCAACCTGGTCTAATGGGAGGTGTCCCTGCCCATAGCAGGGGGGTTGGAACTAGATGATCTTCAAGGTCCCTTCCAACCTAAACCATTCTATGATTCCTGCAGAGGAGGTTCCAGTAAAGTTCCTCTAAAGCATCCATTTAAAACCAAAAAAACAATTTAATAAGAAAATCTAATAAAACCTGACATTTCCAACACCTGTAGTTTTCTTTAAAACGTCGGCAACTTGAGATTTGTATGGTGCTCTTGAGCCTCCTGTTTGAGGTTCTTTTCCTCTTTCCTCTACAAGGTGTTAGGAAACTGAGAACTTGTCAGTTCCCAAACTCATTTACATAAACCAGTCCTAATAAGAGCCCGTTACAGTCAGCATCATGAGAGATTTTCACATTTCTCCGAATATCTCAAAGACCATTATACTGTTATATAGGATAGAAACATACACCTATTACAGATCTTCAGATAATTACTGAACAGAACCCATGAAAATTATCAGCGTGAATAAAGTGAAACGTGACTAAGATTACACGTTGAAATACATACTTCGGGAAAATTTTCCTGCATTAGCACTTAGGTGCAGTGCAAAGTTTTATTATCGAAGCTAACTATGTAAAACAGCAAAATGTCTAAAGCTTTTACATCGTTAAGTAGGGACATGTCAGGAAGTCTGTTTTCCAGTGAACGCCTATTCTAGCAAAAAAGTCACCTTCCACTTTAAGTACCACTGAGAACTGCAACACTGATTTATTTTTTTAATTCAGTCCCAGAGATGCTTTAGAATTTTTAATGCTTCACATCCATCTGATATTTAAATCATAATTAAAGAAACCACAAGGGTGACACTCCCAGCTCCATACGAAATTGGAAAAACAGTCTCTCTATAGTGACCTGCAATATACACGGCCTCAAATGACTCACTTTTATTAGTTTCTCCCTGATGAGGCTTCCTCTGCCCAAGACACTGTTCCATCGTTAAGTCAAAGAAAGAAAAAAAAAGAAAAAACAAGTTCAGTATCATTTGGCTTTAAAAAGACCAAAACAAAAATAAAAATGTACCCATTTACTCCATAATAAGAAACATGCTGGAAGATGTTTTTCTTCAAAAAAATTCAGTGTTCTTTTCCGCTCCTGACCGTCCACAATACCACAACATTCAGGAAGACTCCTGCACTTTCTACTGTAAAACGCATTAGTTGGCCTCTGCCCAGCTTCCCTCAGAAGGGGCTGAAAACTGACATGCCACCATGCTGTTTTCAATGTCCCTGCTGCCCCTCCTGCTCTGGAAGGCAGCACAACAAGCCCCACACCGTTAATTTAACTCTCCTGCACACAGCAAAGTTGCCATCATACCAGCCACCAAGTTCACCTTTATAAAACTTTGCAAAAGCCTGCTGGAATTGATGAGTGTGCTCACTACAAAATATTTCGTCTCCAGCACTGACAAAGAATGTTTTCAAATCCTGTCTCTCACTTGGTAATGTTGAATCAGACAAGAAAACAAACATTTCCACTACCTACTTACTGTTGAAGCCCATTGACTGGAACCCTGCTCTTCCTTAGATGATGCAGAAAACATCTAAAGCAGCAACTCTTCAGTAGGTAGACAGCATGATGTATCATAGGTACTTTCTAAGCTGATTTCAGTCAGGTGGTAGACGTTTACCATTTCACATTGGGCCACCCAAATTTTAACTCCCAAAATTTTCTTGCTTTTCACACAGTCCTGGACAGTCCAGCTTGCAGAGTTAAGACATCCGAGACCTCTAAACACGTGTTTGTACATTCACCTCAGAACGCCCAAGGATGCATTTGCTGCCCTACAGACAAGCGTGGCTTGTTAGACTGGAATGAATTTATAATAAGGGCATGATTTGCACACGCAGTAATACAGGTGTAACGACAAGGTGGTTTTCTACTTGATATAGCGTACAGAAATAGAAGAGAGCCAAAAATGCAACAGCAACACTGGTTTAGCCAGTACCCCAACCAGTCCTGCAGCACTGCAAAGCAGAAAGCAGGAGCAGCGGCTGGGCGAAGGGAAGCCAGCAGATGGAGGGAAGCTCAGCATGCTGGCAAAGCAGAGAGAGCGATGCAGAAACAGTGTGAAGAAAGGAACTGGAGTACCCGTGCAGGGACTGAACACTAAGTCACTTTGATGCTAGGGCAAGTATTGAAGCCAGTTCTAAAACAGAAGGCATCAACTTTGGAGAAGGATGGAGGACCCTACTAAAATGCATTAGCAAGAACACTAGTTCTCTAAACCTGTCAGTTATAAAAGTAAAAATTCTTTATCTAGACAAATTACAGAGCTTAAACTTTGTATAGAAAGTATACAACTGAGGACCCAAAGAGACATTTTAATTCAAACATGCATATAAATATTTCCTTAAAGAGAAAGATTTTACTATGTACTCTCAGACTTGAACTACTTACAAATACAAAGATCCACTTCCCTTTCGGAAGATAAAACTTTCAGAAAGAGCAACGGTCATATAAAAATTACTAGTAAGTAGCCAAGTTCAAATGAGAAAGGAGCTGCTGATAAAATGAAGGTTTCTCAATAGCAGAGGCTATTTAAGACCAAGGCAGTTCTAATCCAGTTGCTCCTTAAAAATTAATTTCAGAGTAAAATAGAGCTGTGGTGCCATTCTGCCAGTGGCAGCTGTGTTTTGAAAGGTTCTTGCCACTCCCTTACATCCCCAGATACTAATTTCTGTGCTCCAGAGGTGCCAATTCAATTGTTTGCCTGACTGTGCTCCAAGTTAGGGTTTCAAGAACTATCCCATTTAAAGGGGAAAAACAAAACCAAAACAGGGAAAATATCCCAATAAAGTATTGTTTTAAAAATATAGCCTATACGACAAGCATCCAAAAAGCTGAAGCAACAAGCTAAGAGAGAGATGCAACAGAAGCACCTTAAATTGGATTTTCCCCTGCATGGAATAACACAGAGCCACAGCTTCATAAGAGGGAAAATAATTCACGTCTGGCAAGAGACTGCTCTCCTGCTTTCTTCCTCCTCCCCTTTTTCCAAGTCTTCCTTTCCCCAGCAAGGAAAAAACCCCACCCATGCCTAACAAGTTTTACCCTCCTCCTTAAGAGCTTGGAAGTAGTATACAGAGTGCAAAGCCAACAAAAGCTGGAATCACGTTGGTTTTTTTCTGGTTTTCAGTCGGAGGTAAGATGGAACTCCCTGAGACTTCCACTCCAAGACGGAGACACGGCAAAGGGGGTAGAATACATGGGGGGAAATAAGAGGTGGGTTGGGGAAACCACAGAAGGGAATGTTGATACATTAGTTTAAAAAAAAAAAAGAAAAAATGTTTGGGAAGTGCAACCTCTTGGTCTTGTGCCTGTACTTGAATATATATCTATCAGGACAATTCAACAGTCCAGATAAACAACATAAAACATAGATATGAAACAAAGCTGAGCTCAAAAGACTAGCTTTGACTTATTGTTGTGTTTTCTGATTCAATATACATAACACCTGCTGTAATGTGTAAAAACAGAGGAAAATCTGGTGGGTTTGCTTGTTTAAAATAGAAATTGATTGCTTCATGAACAGCCCACTTACCAAAGCCTGATTTTTATTTAGAAACATGTTATTTTCCAGAAACACCAACAGAGAATGCTATGAGGAGGTCTGCAAGATTTTTTGGATGGAGAACAGGCTATTGATATGACTGTCAGAGACTACATCATCACAAGTCATGCTACTCTAACTCAATTACACAGCCACTGAACAATTTCTGCATGAACACAAGTGTTTAATAAAAAAAATCTTATACCTATCACGTTCTTTTCAACTTCTCAAATAGGAAAAAAAAATCCTGCACAATGAGAAAAAACAAACCTGTTCCCCCAAAAGACTGTGAGCAGGAGTTTAATTATGAGACACATAAGACATTTATTGTTAATAACATATCTCATCAGCTGTGATTTAGTCTTGTATCTTCTTTCATGAAAGCAAATTGGCAAAAAAACCCAAACATTCTTTTTAACTACATAGGTTTCAAACAAAACTCCTGTTTCAATACTTTTCAACCCAGCTTGAGATAACAGAGCTGCAATTTAGAAGTCCTAAATTCTTTGGACCTACAGGCACAGGATGAAATTCTTGCCTCAACAACAGTTTTACCTCCAACGTATTTGATGCAGCAAGGAATCCAGTCCCAGAGGTTACAAAGGATGCAGTAATGCTATTTCTCTTAACACTGCAGCAACAATTCAGGACGCATCAACAAGCTTATGAGCTTACGAAGTTTCCAGGAAAGATGATATGTACGAAAGTTAGCACAATAAAAATACTATAGGTTATAAAAATAGCTAGCCCAATAAGGGCTTTCATCATTCAGTTTCCCCATCTCATAAATTTCATGTAGCTCCCTATTCTAT
>NW_009648953.1:1333023-1344302 GCF_000708025.1 Charadrius vociferus
CTGCTGACAGACTAGTTCATGCTCCTTTACATTACAATAAAAGAAACATTTAATGAAGGCATTGCAGAATTACCAGAGTAAACTGGTATTAGATTACTGTATGATGTAGCTCCTAAGGTGAGAGCACAACAGAAACAGAACTTGAGGCAGAGGTCCCAATTACACCGAGTTTATACAACCGAACCTGCACAGTCTTCAACCCTTTATGCTTTCTTCAATCATGAAAATAAACAAATTTAAAGTTTTGCCTCATCTGGGGGGGGGGGGGCGCAAAAAAAAACCAAAAAAAAAACAATTATTGAAAAAAAAAATGCATTATAAGCACAAACCAGTACTACATGCCTGAGCTTATATGTACATTCCAAACACCTGCTGTTTTGGGTGGTTGCTTTGACTGCCTATAACAAACTATATTTAACCTGCACCTGTGCTTTTCACCTGTCCTCTCCAAATAATTCAATCCACAAGATTGATAAACATCAGGAAGAATTCCAATAGCTGTCATTTTAATTAATTCATTATTTTCATTCTACTAGTAAAATTCTTGGGTTTTTTCTAACTGTCTCAAAAGCAATGAATCTCAAAATACATCTTCATAAAACCCAAAAGTCCAATAACTCATTAGAAATGTAACTTCTGATATATGAAAACTGAAGTAAGAGCTTGAAGTATTCACTCAAATCAAACTACTTGTTTTCATAAAGCGTATTAACTCTTGTACCTGCAGTTGGAAGATGTAAAATTTACACATTTTTCTGCTTTTAAAAATATCTAGAAAGCTATTTAACATCGCATTTACAGAGAAAAAGTTTTAGGTGTGACCTCCGAGGTTGATACTATTTAGGAATGAGGAAAAGTACTGCAGAATATTTCCGAATTATCTTACCTAAATGACATGGATGTTTGTACTGAATACATGATACAACATAAGGTTGAACTCTGTTCTTCATGGGTGTATTTTATTCCCAAATATAAAATAATACAACAATTCTAAACTGTCATTGCAACCTCACACATCAGTAGCATGTTTTAACGATGGTTTTGGCTCATCCAAGAAATACATAAAAACAACTAATTTAAGCGTTATTTTAGTGAATGTGAAAGAACCTCTTCAAGATTTCTAGAACTATCTTCACCTGACCTCAGTGCTTAACAAACTTCACACACAGCAAATAGCAAGAGTAAATACTAAAGAATCACAAGAATTAATACTCCAGTACAAAAACTGTGTTCAGTTTTGTTTCTAAGTAATTTTCTAATGCTCACAGGACTTTAAGAAGATTATACTTTCAAGTGACACTGTCTACTTGGAATCCAGTCAATTTAAAAAGCAGCAAAATGGATTTACATTCATTTCACATTCCTCAGCTACCCTAATCCTTCTGACAATTTTTACAGTTTTAAGAACCTGACTGCGGTAGAAGCAGGAAAGCAACTACTCACAGAAGCAAAGTAAACAGACTAACACAATTTATTTCCTTGAAACTTCCTTACTTGTACTAATACTGGATAAAATATTTCTTCACAAAACCTTGATTACTATGCTGATAAGCATTTACGTAATTTTTTTAAACCAAGTTACTATAAAAAGCACATGTACTCTGGAAAGACAAAGGAAAAACTTTTTTTTTATTCTTTCAGAGTGGAACAAATTACATCTTCTAAAAATTGAACGTCAATGGCTGGAAGCCCAAATTTGTTTCATCTTTCAGCATAAGGACAGGAAGTAAGGTCACTGTCAGCTTCTAATTGAAAACATCTTCAAACCAGACTTCTGCTCTAGATCAGGAATTTGTTCTGTGACATGCAATTTCTATCCCAATATATCACACGAGCTAGTCCCAATGCAGCAGCAGCTCCACTTTTAAATACAGACTTCCACTGGAGAAGTTACCTAATCAGAATCTAGTGTAGCTGATAAACAACCCTCTATCTTCTATTCAAAAAGTAACCCGATATTAGCCCAGAGGGTTCTGCTACATAAATGTTTGGAGCTTGGTCTCCAAATAATGCTGAACTAAATCATTGTGGCTTTGTGGTTGAGCAGCGCTCACTGCAATCTGCATACAGGAGGTAGAATTTATTTACAATAGAATTATGGGCCACAGAAAAAGGTGAGACAGGCCTAACATCTCATCTAGTTCACATCCAACTAGAAGGACAATAAACAGTCCCTGCACCACCTTGCGGTATCAAACAAATGCCTTTACATGAGGAAAGAACTTTT
This sequence comes from Charadrius vociferus, assembly GCF_000708025.1. NCBI lineage: Eukaryota > Metazoa > Chordata > Aves > Charadriiformes > Charadriidae > Charadrius > Charadrius vociferus. Next base: position 1,335,251 of record NW_009648953.1, read on the forward strand.
ACGAAGTATCCACAAGCTAGTTCCATACGATATTGGCTGGTGAGCAAACAAGGAGACCCTTCTCATGTAAGAAATTGTATCAGTTTGATTTTCAGTATAAAAACACTCAATAGGAAATTCAGTCCAAAATGGTGCAAATTAAAAAGAAATAGGCTGAAAGCAAAAACTATAAAATGTATCAATACTACTTAAGGAAAACATCTTTACCTGTATTGTCTTCCTGTCCTATGGGACCATTTATTTTCAGGTGCATTTACAGTTATCAAATATATTTTAACAGGCACCTGACAGTTTTCTATTAAAACTGATCCCAGCCACCCCTTTAGGAAACGCCCTATGCAAATGCCTCAGTTTCTTCTGTGTAGTTCTAGGGCAAGCTCTAAAGTGAGGATGCTCAAGTGATATGTATGGGGGAGCCATGAAAACCTCCAAGTTGCCCACATCAAGCAGTCGCCTTCTTACCACTGCACTTCTCAACTAAGCCTTCCACCATCAATACCCTAATCCATATTCTCAACTTCACCCACTCCTACAGCAGCCCTAGCTCCTAGTGTTATCTTTGCTGTTCCTTACTTCAGTATCCCCCGATTAAAGTTCCTGTCCTCCCTCTCTCTCTCACCCTGACACACCAACCCATTTCAGATAAAGGGTGCAAAGACAGCTTCCTGCTGCCTTGACTGTCCAGAACACCTTTGTCCGGACGCACTTGCTGAGAAGTCCTGCACACACCTGAGTGGAGCCCAGCAAGCGCACAGCTCTGGCCAGGACATCCATGCTGCTCTCCCAGCGGTTGCTGCTCCAGTCAGGAAGCTCAGCCACTTCCCAGTCAGCACTTGGGGCACCCACTTCCTCTCAGCTATTGAGGAACAGAAGCTTTGGATTCTCCCTTCAACCTAGACCCCTGCCATGTGCTGCACCGGCCAGCACTACATACAACACAGGCAAGCGAAAGATCTGGTCTAGCACTACTTAATTGCTCAGTCTCCCAATTACCTTGCATCACATAGGACCTGTTCCTTCCACCATCTCTCCATTCCCTAAAGGCAAGGGTAAATCCTAAATACTGTGCCAAGATGAACAAGTTCCCACCTTGCCCAACTACACATTTCATAGAAATATTAATAAAGCATTCTGAGCACTAGTACTGCCTCTCTTTCCATCCCACCTGTTAGATACACAAATGTTAACAATTCAGTTGATGAATAAAGATAAGACATGCAGAATCACACCCACACTATTTACCTATGCAGTCAGTGATAATCTATGGTGTATTATAAAATGCTTAAGAAACTGAACTTGCACCGAGACTAACTTAAAAAATTAGCATGTTCCTCCTGCCCATTATTACTAAGGACAAAGTCACTATAGCAAGGATTACAAAATACTCTTTGAAACCACACAAACCCCTTAAGCCTCAAATCAATCATTCAAAAGTTAGGAAATGTCATTACTAAGGCTACCTATGAAATCCTAATTCAACTTTTCTCTGCATAAACATTATGACACAGTATTTAGCTATACAACCAGATTGTTTCTCCACTTGAACAGCGCACCAAAGATTGCAGTAATCAACAGATATTGGCCTCAATGTTGCACATCTGCACATGAATTACACTATTTCTAGAATCTCACAAAAACAGAATTGCAAAATATTCCAGGAGGTCATCTACTCCATCATTCTACACCACTGTGAATCACTGTTGCAATCCACTTCTGTTAGATCATTATACAAGCTGTTCTTACAACTCTGGTGACAGCTTACATTATCGCCCCAAACCATGTATTTCAGGGTTTTGTTATCCCCACTGTTAGAAAGATCAGCAGTCAGAAAACCTGTCTTGTTCACTGCAATTCAAGCCTTCCACTTCTTTTCTCACTCAAAAACAACTGTTTGTTACATTTCTCTTTATATTTATCTTTTATATGTTTGAATAAAGTCTTGTTCACTTGGTCTTTTGTTCTAGATTAGCCAACCCAAATACTTGTGATCTGAACTCTCTCCAGTAGCCTGTCTCCTCCTTGAAGGACAAGGTCCCATACTAGACACAGCATTCCATCTGGAGCTCTTCGACCACTGAAGAGAATGAATGAGTAATTACAGAGGATATCCCAAAGACCATAACCCATGCGTTCATGAGATCCAGCACCACTGTGATCTTGTGAATCACATTCTGTTTGTGATCTACGATAAACACCAGATGCCTTTATACAGCAGTGTTGCATTGCCTATTCCCCATCCTACAGCTGTGCAGGTCTTCAGCCCCTTCAATATGATACTACTATGCACTTCCCTTACTGAAAAGCATCTGGATTTTCAGGCCGTTCTTTTACTATGTTTCCAGCATTCCTCACTCCTCCTCCTCCCTTTACTTGCTGGTGAATTTTAGCCTCTTACCTCTATTTCAAACCACAAGACCAGACACAGCCATGACCAGAGGGCTAAAGCCAATTCAAAATTCTATGCATGCAACTGATTCCAGAAGGGAAGCCTCTCTAAATCAGAGGGAAGAGGACTAAAAGGATTAGAAAACTGTGTGTGAAGAACAAGCAGGTAGGGAACGTAGGCTGAAACTGCTACAACTGAAAGTGAGCAACAAACATCAGCAACCATAAATACCAGTTCTTTTTATGAAGATTTGATTTAAAAAAAAAAATCAAACAAATACTACTACACTTTGATACAGTGTAGTACACCTTCCCATCTGTAAGACTAGTTAACTCTCACTAAAAAAAGTCTTAATATGGTAAATGCACACCCTTACACCACCACCCGTTACTTTCTATTTGCTTACAAATAGGTTATTTCTTCTTTCCTGTGGATTCAAGTTCTGTAGATTGGTTTATCATCCACTGGATCTTTACTGCTCTAAAGACAAAAATCTTCAGCTCTCTGATGAGCTTTACTTTTGGGCTCCAGTTGCATCTGAATATTTCATACTATTTTGAAAATCAAACCAGAAATTACATCTAAGAAATTATATTTTACAAATGGTGAAACTAAGAAACAGGATCAAATTCTGAGTGCCTAATTTGAAACATTAATGAGTATTTAGAATGACAGGCACAACATCTATTCAAGAACATCCCCCCTTGACTTCTATGGCAGCTGCAAGCACTCAGCATTTCTGCAACACAGATCCCAGAGGTCTCACATCCAGTAAATGAGGAACACACAGCTAGTGACCACCTGTGGGAAGCTTGGTTTAAGCAACTTGCTCACATCACTGAAACTCTGCAACAGCAACACAATTCAATTGTCTAGGACAGCATTTAATTACATTAACAGCGAAACCTTTATTCAAGCTTCCCTGTCCCTCGCCTCATTCATTTCACGCCTGCAAACATCTGCTACAAAAGGAGCAAGATTCTTACAGATAACTTCTCCATTTGCTATCCAATACTCATTTCTCCCCAGAGCAGGATCAGTTTTGTACACTGAATGCAGTGAGGGTCGTGGCCGCGTGTGGATACGTGTATGAACAGATATTTATGTGCAGGTGCCTATATAGCTATAAATATTATCTATATGGATAAACATTTTGCGATCATTTGAGTATAGCTGTACCATAACTTAAAGGCACAGAAGTAGTTTAAAATTGTACAGGTTATTGTAAAGTCAATATTTCCAACTTGTTGAGTTTTGCTTTTGCAGTCTTCATATGCTGCTAAAATTTCTGTGTAGGAATTTTTCCAGTTTTTAAAACAAAGTCTGAAAAACACTTCTGTCACAAGGTTGAAACATGTGCACTCATGAAATGTTCAAGGAGCAGCAGCAGATTATCATGCTCCTGCCTAAGAGGAGGAAAGGGGCAATACTCCGAAGCCCTGGGTTCTGTGCCAAATTCTGGAGAAAGTGTCCCAGAGCAGCAGACACATGCTTCTCTGTTCCTAAATTCCAAGCTTGATGCTTTCAGCCACATTTCTTCCAGTCTTGTTCCAGTCCCATATCTTCCTTACTTCTGATTCCTCCTTTCAATATCATTTTTCTGAGGTTTATTTTCTTTTTTTAATCCGAGTCCATCTGTGCTTCCCAGTGTGCTCAGCCTACAAGGCTGCACTACTTATTACTTCTAGGATTAATTTCTGCATTGCAGACCTATTTCCCACTCCTGACCTAATGTGTTGCCTCTTAGTCTTTGTGCCCTGCCAGTTCCAGTTTCTTTCACCTGACAAACCCTCTTGCAATTTGTGTCTCTTCCCCTCCTACTCCTACAACCCCCAGGTTTCTGCACACATCTCATCAATGAGCAAATTAGTGACCAGAAAAGTTCCATAGACCCTTCTCTTACTCCTGCTGCTTAACTAAATCTGAGTCCCCCACCAGGTTCTTCTAAAAGCCTTCTCTCCATTTACTCTCTTGGGCCTAATGTAATCGAGAACCACCACAGAACACTGCACCACAAGGTAGATGCCCGAGAGCCCCTAAAGAAAGTAAAGCACTCCGTTACATAGCACAGACACATCCTTACACACAAGGCAGGCAGGTCCCAGTTCTCAGTCCTAAGGCTCAATTCAGTCCCACTTCTGGAATAGTTTAGAATGGCTTTCACAGGGAAGTCCAACCTTTCACATATAATTTTGGGCTATGGGAAGCATGCTTAGTATGTTTGCCCAGATGGCACACGTAGACCCCAGCCAGTATTAATAGATAGGTGAGGTTCCATGAGAATAGGCCATAACCAAGTTTTAGCAGACAAAAAAAATGCATCATCTCTATCACAGCCATGTGTGCCTAAATTCAGTTGTTACAAGCTTTTGAAAAAAATCACTTTCAAAGCAGCAGCAGAGAAAACATCCCTTTCAGAGCAAACACAATCTGCCAAAGTTTAACTGCATGCTCCAAAGCATAAGGGTATTAAAGTTGTTCAGAAAAGAAGCTGGCAGAACTCAAAGCAGAAACCATTGTTTTCCTCTTGCCTCAACATCAGAAGTGGTTGAACTCTTTCAACTGACATTTTGCAAAGAAAAAAAAAGCTTCAGCCCATAGCAAAATGCACAATTTATAAAATTTCAATTGAATTACGTTTGTTCTCAGCTCCACTGCAAAGCAATAATATTTTTACACACATCTCATAATATCTTACAGCTTTAATAAGAGCTAGCACAATTAGCCCAGTCTACCGTTTTCCAGTATGTATTTATTCTGTGCATTTTACATGCAATTAATTACACTCATGTAATCAGTGACATGACTACTGATGGTCAGTTATATCTTTTCCCCATCTCATGCATTAGGAAGATGACCCCACTAATCCATTGCTCTTATGAAAGGTTTTCCCTTGGTCTTCCAAAACAGCTGTCTCCAATAACATCAACAGCTGAAAACACAGCACATATAGGGAGTGTCAATCAAATTTGTTATTGAGCTCATGTGTGTTTAGCAACCACTAAAGAAAAGCACAAGAATATATGACTTTTCAAGGAAAAAAAAAAAAAAAGACATCATATCATTCAACTCCAGAGTGCAAAACTGGCCATACTGACAAGGACTCTGTGAAAACATGATTCTTATACATGAGCCAAAAAAGAAATTAAGTCTGCATTGTTCATTTAATGCTACCATTTGACTTAACTTTGGGGTTCTAAGACAAAATTAAAAAGACAACTTGTGCTATTTCCTTATGGCTTTTTACTTATACATAGGTTCCCATGACAGAGTATTTAATAACTCTTATGCAATTAGTCTTATTTATACTGTATGCCACAATGGGCTAGGCTGGAGACATACTAGTAGTTAAGGACATCATCCATAATAACACTTATGCAATTACTGTTATTCATACTGTACACCACAATGGGCCAGGCTGGAGACTCACTGGTAGTTCAGGACATCATCCATAAAGAGATTTACTTTCAAATGAAGGAAAGCCATGCCCTCCCACAGCTGAAGTGAGACTGTATTATTAAGAAGGCTAATCTGCTTCACTTCTCTCCCAAGCAACTACACAAACACACACATTCGGAATTGAGAAATAAGAGCCAGGCTGTCAGAACCTGCCACCTACCACAACCATCAGCTTCCCAAGACCTCTTGGAAAAGATCTGTGCTGCTGCAAGAATCACTGCTCTTTTATATAAGTGTCCAGTTCCTGAAATCTATTAGCCAAGGTAGGTCAAAGCTCTTAAAGCCTACTTTGTTAAAGGCATGCTATATTTCAAGTCCCAGCCCTGCCTGAGAAATACAAGATCTTGCTTCACAGAAAACAAATGTCACTCACAAAACAGACACAACTGAACAAAAAGCTGCACTGTCCACTAGCTTGTTTAGCATTCTAACTTCTTGAAAGAACATGCAAACAAAAAGCACATTTCCTCTGGCAAGACTACAAGTGTAGCTTGTAGACACGAGGCTGACATAAATAAAGCAAGCACAGCACAGAAAACAGTCTTAAAGAGAATCCTCCAACCATATGGGTCTTCCGTGAAAATGAACTAGAAGCAAGCTTGACAAGCTGAACTGGCCACAAGAGACATGATGCCAACTCAAGTGTCTGCAACACACTCATGCAATTAAGTTGAATAAACAATACCCTGCATCTGTCCCATAAGGCAGCTACATCTGATTCCTTGCCTGACCTCCACAACTTGTCTTTGGTCCTCGAGTCTCTGAGGAGACTCACTGCAGACTCTTCTGAGGCTGGCACACAGCTCTCCTCCCTCCCCACAGAAACAGCACAGCAAGACAAGATAAATCCTCCTGATTGTCAGTGCGGGAGTTGCTCAGATTGTGCAATGGAACAAAAGCAAAAACGCAGCCTGGGCTGAGCAGTAAGACATTCACAGAGCCTGACCAAAGCCCTAGTTCACAGAGGTGCTCAAACGCATACTAGCAGCCTATCCACATACTAAGAGTTCAGCATCTGCTTAATTGTGGAGGCTGAAGCCCTGATTCAGCAACATGTGACTTCAGTGGGAGCTGGATCAAGCATTCCAAAATCCAAGTTGATTTACTAGTTAATTTTCTTAAGTACTGATGTTCACTTTGCTATTTCAACTGCAAACAAGTGGCTCTAACAGCTGTTCCACTCTTAATGTACACCTCTGCTGCATAACTCAAAGATGTAGGAGTTTCCTCTTGCTGTTCCCGAACTGGACAAGACCAAATGGCACTGAAAAGCAAATGAACAGCACCCAAGAGAGATACTCAGAGTTGTAAATCTGTTGAACAATTAAGTGAATGTTGTCCAAGCCTACTGCATATGACCAGTACACATCTCTTCTGTTTCACGCCACCCATTATACCATCAAAACATTTCAAAGCTAAAGAAAAAGATAAGGATAAGGTCTGTATCCTAACTTTTTAAACATTATGGGCCTAAGACAGAAATCGGACTCATCATGCTTTTTAATAAAGCGTTTCACCCTAAACAAAAAGAAACAAAATAGTCTTGTTCTCTGCAACCTGCAGCCTTTAAATTTCTACAATCAATGGGCCACTTCTAAGACGTCTGTGAAAAGCATCCTCTGAAAACCAAGTTTGCGTTAGTATGCTAAAGTTCATTGTACATGATTCACATGCCCAGTGGAAAGAGAAAACGTAGAGGACTTGCAAATCAAAACAGCTTGAAGGCTCCTGCCCTAGACAGAGCAGGAAAGCATCGCTTTGGGAGAGATCTGCTGTCTCTGAGTGCTGACTTCCAGCAGCCCAAGCACTGGCTAAGTTACATAATATTTCTAATGCTGTTTTTAAGTTATACAAGAATGCACAGCAATCACACCAAGGTTTACAGAAATCCACAGCATTGTTTAATTAAGAACTGCTACATCTGAGACAAATAATTAAACAAAAGCCTTCACTAACTTACTATGAAAATCCAGGAAAAAAAAACCCAGCCATTCTATTGACCTCAAAGAGGCAAAAAACCCAAACAAATCTCCAACTTATAAACCTACTGCTTCGCTGCCTCCTATTTGTACGCAAAGCCTGTTCTATTTAAGAAAAAACAATCTCTGAAGCTTACTAGAAATTATCAACTTTGACAAAGGCTGGAAATGGAACATGTCTTGTTGGCTACAAAGGGAGCTGGCGCAGAGCGTAAGCTCCCTGAAAAGCTAACCTGTCACCACCAAAATACAAACTACTGTCTGAAGTGGAAATAAAGTATTATTAAAAAGATAAGCATGTTTTATAACACCAACGCTTCGTAAGCTGCCAACAACAATCACCACGATTCAGGTGTTCAAATAAAAGAGTCAACAGTAGTTGGTCCACTTCATTAAATAGGTTAATGAAGGTTCTTAACACTTAACAACTTACTGATGTTGATAAAAATGTATTACTTTATATCTGTTATCTACCAAAAAGAAAACCTACAGTCACATCAAATTGTCCCTTTCTATGAAGTGTTAGTTGCCTTTTTTTTTTTTAATGTATTAAAGATGAACCAAGAAGTGCTATGGGAGCAGAACCAAATGAGACATCTTTGTGATTAAAGTCTGCTTAACTACAGACTAATTCTGATGTCTTGAGCCACTAGAGAAAAGAAGAGCGAAAAAAAGGGAGTCGCTGATTACTGGCTATTTTAAAATATCTACTGAAGACGCCACCCTCTGAAGCCCGAACAGTTCTCTCCACACACTAGTCATGCCACAAGTCATGCCCAGGCTGTGCCTGGGGAGTAACACGATACGTTCCGCGGGGCTCTGATGCTTCCGAAGCGGAAAGGCGAAGGAGAACCGGGCTGCCCTGCTGCCCCGCAGGTGCTGGCACCCCCAGAACACCGCCGGCGCTCCGAGAGCAGCAGGCGGGGGTGAGAAGGGCGGGCGCCGGGACCACAACTCCGGGCGACCACCGGCTGGCGAGAGGCCATGCCAACACGCCCCGTACACCGGGTGCCCCGGCAGCTCTGGGACAGGGCTGCCACCAACACCCCCGCACCGCACCGCCTCCCTGCGGGTACCAGCACCCCCCATACTCCCATACACACAACACACCCGTACCCCGGGGCTGCCCACGGCCCCCCACCAGAGCGGACACGCCGTTCGGCCGCAGACAATGCGCGCCTTTTCTGGCGGAGCTCCCCGGGCCGCGCCGCGCGCAGAAGCGGCGCCC
>NW_009648953.1:1345314-1360842 GCF_000708025.1 Charadrius vociferus
CTAAGGGGGGGCGGGAAGTGCTGAGGGCCCTGTTGGGTCCTCGGTGGCTCCCGGTAGCTGCTTCCGTGATTGGGGCGGCCCCGGGGCCCGCTCCCGGGTTGTGTGAAGCAGTTTTCCTGACTGCCCACCTTCCCCATGGTGGAGCCAGGCCAGGAGGCTGGTGGCCCCGTCCCTCGGCCCGCTGGTCAGGCCCGGCGCTGCCCAGGGACAAGCCCTCCCTTCCACGCAGGCTGTACAAAGTTTGGGGGGGCTGAAACAATAATAAATGTCCTGACAGAAAAGGAGCAGGCGCAGCACAACAGGACATCCACGCAGCCTTAGTGTTGCTCCAGGGGATCAAAGGCAAAAAAAACGGGGGGTACCCGTTTTCTCCAGAGCCTGGCTCTCCTCAGAAGCACGGAGGAGTCTAGCACTCGCCCAGGAGCACCAGCGACAGCTAGGAAAAGGTCCCACCAAAACGTAGAGCTGGGTTCACCGAGTTTCCAGCTGTACTCATAGTAAAAGAGGCTGACAGTACATCAGGGGACTTCCTAACGCTGTTCTTTCTCGGCGTCCATCGATCACAACAGATACACCTCGTTCCCAGAGGAGGATGGAAGGAGCAAAGGATTCCTTTTGCTGACAGAAATAATGCAATACCTATAAGCTTTAGCATTGCATCACACAATGCACCACACAACATCGTATCACAGCAAAGGAAAATGGTACGTGGCAGATCCTTGGCAATGTGAATAAACAAAGCTGAAATCTGCCAAACTACACTAGCTGAAGATGTGGCTCAATATGGACACGGCAACTAAGGGGAGGGTATGAAATCTGAAAAACCTGCTGGTTTTAGGTTAGACGTTTTCAGGGTCAAAAAGTCCACGTCCTGTCTTTGGCGAGATATCAAAAGCAATCACTATGATGAGTAGTACTTCAGGCCTTCTAGCACAAGACCTATACTTTCATTCTAAAAGTCTTAGTCCGTACAATATAATTTTCTTTCATTTTATACAGTGGAGAGATGTTTCACGGGAAATGTCATGGGTGATTGCAACCTGTATCTTAAAATGAAACTAAAAATCTAAGCTATAACATCCCGTGCAAAGATGTTAAACATTGCAAAAAGAAGACCACAGTGGGACAAAAAAAAAAACACCATAGTTTTTGAAACGTCTAACAAAAACTGAATGCAGAAAAACTTGCATAACACCCACCTTCCTTTTTTTTTTCACCTGAGCAAATAAAAAAAAATCGGGGTCTGGGGATTGTTTCTGTTATATTAAATTGCCAATATAGAGAAGTATGTCTTTGATATTCCTTTTTATTTACTAAAAAAAAAATGACATTTCTGTTTCCCAAAACCCATTAGGAATCAAACAGCTATTTTTTTTTTTTCTTAGTTGTCAGTCCCCTGAAAACAGCTCAGCTCAAAAGAGAGCTCTTTAGCCTGTTTTTTATAACTACGTACCCACAGTTTGTGGATCTGTGCCATGTGGGGTACTGCCTTGCTGCCATCTCTCTCAGTTTCTCTTGTCCTTCCCAACCTCTGTCGCAGGTCTGCAGGGTGAGCTAAACAATAGCCACCAAAAGCTTAAATAACCCCACTTCATTCCAACATGCCGTGATTGTAAGCAGCGTTGCGCACCCATGTTTGGCATTGGAGTATGCAGTTACATACTCTTTCTGTTCGCAAAATGTGGTTTTCCTTTTCTTTTAATAAGCTAGCCCTCAGGAGTACTCAGCAAGTGAACAGGAATCCATCCTTGCTTCAGATTCAGTGGGATCTTTGGCAGTTAAGACCCTTCAAATACTTAATTTCAAAACATATTTTAGATGCTGCCTATCATCCCCTTTGCTGAAAGATACCACATTACATCATTGTCCTAACAGTGCCTCTAGTAACAGAGCACATAAGGCTGCCTGTAGTACATTTCAGACTGCCTGCAGATAATTTGTTTCACCAAGATCCAAAGGGAACTTCCCAGACTAAAGCGTGAGACAACTTCTCTCATGTTTCTGAGATGTTATCCACGGTGAAATCCACCGCAACTGCTAACTCATTCACTGTCTCAGCTAACACAATTTCCTGCTCCAGTTCCCGGAGTTCAGTTCACAAAAATAATCTTCCTATCTTGTGAGTGGGTTCATGTTCCCCAGTTTTGGTGTCTGTTGAGACTGAACTGGTATTTGTGTTATTTCCCTGCTTCCTGGGATAATTTAAGAACTGTCACATTTGATCGCATATTCTCTATTCCCTTGCAATTTCACACGTTCCACCAGACACCTTCAAATTAAACTCCCGTTGTTAAATAACAACCAGCATCGAAAGAGGAGCTGTGAGGCAGCTACCTGTTGTGCTACAGTTCACCCTCTGTTTTGGTCTGCTTGTTTCCCAGAAGGTGTGAAGGAGTTTCACTAGTCACATATGATCCTCTGTCCTTCTTAGCTGCCTCTTTCACTGGAGCCATACTTTGGGGCAATGCTTTTGCAATTGTAGATCCTACTCCCCTTAGTGATTGCATTAACTTTAGTATCTTTGTCCTGTTGTTTATTTCCTGTAATCCTTTTTGCAGTCCTCTTAGTCCCCTTTTTTTCCTGGAAAGCCTCATCGTATGTGGCAACCTGATTGACATTTACTTCACACATTTGTCTTGATCATAGAATCATAGAATAGTTTGGGTTGGAAGGGACCTTTCACAGTCACCTAGTCCAAGCCCCCTGCTATAAGCAGGAACATTTTCAACTAGATCAGGTCGCTCAGAGCCCTGTCTAACCTGACCTTGAATGTTTCCAGGGATGGGGCATCTACTACCTCTTTGGGCAACGTGTCCAGTGTCACCACCCTCATAGTGAAAAATTTCTTCCTGATACTTACTATAAATCTACCCTCTTCCAGTTTGAAGCCATTCCCCCTCGTCCTATCACTACATGCCTTTGTAAAAAGTCCCTCCCCAGCGTTCCTGTAGGCCCCCTTCAGGTACTGGAAGGCTGCTATAAGCTCTCCCTGGAGCCTTCTCTTCTCCAGGCTGAACAACCCCGACTCTCTCAGCCTGTCCGCATCGGAGGGGTGCTCCAGCCCTCTGATCATTTCTGTGGGCCTCCTCTGGACCCGCTCCAACAGGTCCATGTGTTTCCTGTGCTTAGGACTCCAAAGCTGGATGCAGTACTCCAGGTGGGATCTCACCAAAGCAGACTCACAACAATTTTATGACCAACTACAGTTTTGGGTTTTTCCCCTCCCAGCTTTCCTTTATAGAGCATTCAGCTATTTCTTCAGTATTTCTCCTCGTCTACCAGAAAGTCCTGAGTACAGAAGGAATCCTGAAAAAGGACAGGTTTTTTGGTTACAGCTTCAAGTATGGCTCAGCCTGTACTTCTCTTTGTGTTTTCCTCAAGACTTCTTCAGGCTCTATCAGTGCATCCTCATCTCTTTCTGTCTCTCTGGTCCTTTTCACCTATTGCATATGCACAAATAAAAGGTACTACAGAATAACAAGCAAGAACCTCAATCAGATACCCCCTGAAGGGATGACATGGTAGGATTTGTGGTGGAGGCTATGTTTTTCCTTTCCCTTTGGAACATCAGAAAAACCTCACCACCTTACATGCTTCAAATAAGTATCTCAACTCAAGAATGACAGCTATTTGTAATAAGAATATTAAAAAAAAAAAAAAAACACAAAAAAAACCCCCAACAAACGCAAAACCCAAAGATCTGTAGAACGCTTCAGATTCCACTAAAACAGAAATCTGGAAAAATATGGCAATTTTTGCTAGGGCATTAATACAGGCCAGAAATCACAGGCTTCCCTACATTGTCACTTGCAAACTCACAAAGTGAAACTAGCTGTAATTTTAACTACATTTTACTCTGAAGCTTGTAAATGCATTCTTCACAAGAAGTAACTGAGTTGGAAGGTGAGAAATTCTCTTTCCTTCAATACTCTACTGTGGTCTTTGGTAGTATGCATCAAGATATTAGTTCCCCCTGCTTAAGGGGAGAGTAGAAGTAATTTTTTCTAACAGTGTGACTTGCAAGGGTTATTTACTTACTGCTGAATGACTTCCCATTGCATATACACCAGGAAGTTTTTGACATTATTGAGCTCTCCACTACAGTGACGGCTACTCTGATTTATCACTGGGGCAAGACTGAGGATGCAAAAAAAAATCAAAGGCTGTGCAAAGTAGGATTAGATTAATGATGACAAGCTCCACCTGGAAACTGAGAGCTTGTTTTGTGAAGGATGTAAGAGGAAAAAAAAAAAACCTACAACACTTTGGATAGAAACCTCACAAGTGAACATGCACAGGGGGACATTCGGATGGTGCAACCTCAGCAGTGGAAGTGAGCACCCACGCTGCAATAACAGAAACAGAGCGTCCTCAGAAGGCTCTTCGTGGAATTGCTCGTTGCTTCTTGTAGCCCAGGTTTTGCTGGAAGGGAAGGTGTGAAATTAGACCACCTTACAAAGTGAAAGTACTTTCCAATCATTTTGCTTTTCATAGACGATGCAATAACCAAATCTGGGAAGCTGTTTCTCAAAACTGTACATCAAAACATCAGTTCAGAGATGCTGAAGTGAATCGGAGACCATCAACATTATTTCCAATGGAACCAGACAACTGCTCAGTAATTTAACTTTCAGTTTGGGACTGGTTTGGGACTCAGTGACCAGAGCTGCTGAAGATATTTTTTGCTTTAGTGAACAATATTTGCATGAAAAAAACCCAACAAAAACTCAAAAGTTTTTTTCTCCTGCTCTTTTGCTGTTGCTTAAAGTTGTGAAGAAACAGATATTTTTGTGAGTGTTTCCAATTTGATGAACTGCCTATTGAAAAATGTTCAAAGGTAGAGGTTCTAGCCTGCCTCTGTGAAGACCTTCACACAGTTTGTTAGGCTATTCCCAATGCTCTCAGACATCTAGTTTTCTTACCAACACTTGTGTCTAAGGGAGCAGAGAGTGCTTTTTTTCATTATGGTTTTTCTTTTACTCTCTGAATCTGTGTGCTATGGAAGATTGCATGGTATGTGACATAAAAAGGACTCAAACCATTTACAGATCAATACGGCCCAGTCTTATTGTGCACTTCCATTCTATTTCTGAACTCTTAGACTTTGCTTGATCCAAACTTGCGCTCTAGGTTACTTCTGCCCTGCCCTTTTTAACTAGCTGATGGAGTACAGTAGCAACAACTGCTGGCACCAGAAGAGAAAAGAGTCAACTTCAGAAGGCCAGACTGAAAAAAACAGATCGGTTTTGTTCTAGAAAGTACAACGAAGGTACTAGAAAGTATGCTTTCTAGGTGAAGAAGTGGAAGAAAAAATCCCAAACTCTATTTTCACCACCAACCAAAACCTTTTACCTCAGATTCCCATCTCTTCAGTTCTTCTGAGGCAACACGATAGAATAAATGGGCTTAGTGTTGTTCCTCCAGTGGAGAGGTATGTAGCTCCTGGAACGTTTTTCCTTGGTCTTTTTTTTCACGGTCTTTTTTCCTTGTACCTGCAACCAGTCCTGACCTTAACTATCCCATTTTCTTCATAAAATACTGTTTTATAACACATAGACCTACCATATTCAGAAATTATTGCACCACAGACATATTTTGCTCGATCAAACTATCATTCATCCTTATAGACTAGGCAACTGAAAATAATTCCATCTATACTTAGCTAACTTACCATATTAAAATTAATGTGTTTCAAGCTAATATAGCATTGATCATGACAGCAATTAGAGTATTTCTCTGCATTACGGAATGACACCCAAAAAACGAGCAAGCCAGATCTTGTCTGTTGTAATTTTGGAACTTAAGAGAATTAAATTTCAAGTAGTGAATTTAATATAAAATATCCTTGGTAATCCCATATTAAACAGAGTGCTTACTGAAAAGGTGACTCACACATACATCCATTAAACTCCTCCCACAAAACAGAATTAACAAACCTTCCTGCCACTCTATGCAGTGTCAAGAAATACTTCCAAAAAATATCCAGACCTTGCAAAATCTTCCCCCACATCTGTTTCCAATCATCACTTCATAATTCAGGGTACATCTCCCATTCCGGAAACCATTTGGACTTCATATAAAAAGATAAGGCTTCCTCCAGTCTAGCTCAGATATAGTTTAAACCAAAGATTAATCAAATTCTATCCTAATTTATATAATGAACAAGGCAGATCAGTAGGTTTTGCAGACTCAAAGATCAGTGTTTTTTTGGAAAGTAAGAATAACTAAATCAGGCAATCAGTAGATGATTTGCCAGATTTTAATAGAAGCAGCTGGAATGAACACTTTCAAAATCTTGCCCGTGACATTCACCTCTAGTGAGCTTTTGCTCCTGCTGACAGATGATAGTAGCTTGATCTTCCCAAGAGAAATGTTTTAAGAGCCCTTTTCCTTTCCCTCAAATCTACTTTGGTTTCCTAGTGGTAATGGTTTCTGGTCCCTCTAGAAGTTGCAACCCCAGGCTCCCTCCCATTCAATACATGTCACAAAATACCTGTACTTCTGTTCTCTACTCTTTTCTCTTCATTCACATCTGTCTTCCTACAGTCTTCCTGCCTTTATGTCACCACAAAGACCTTTTCTCCCCATGCTGCTTCCTTGTCTCTCAGTGAAATGCTTTACAGAGATCTGGATAGTGACAAGAAACGTAATTTATATGACTCTACTTGAGGCCCAAATTGCATGATTCCAAAACCGCGTAACACATTATTTTCTTCAACCAGCATTGTCCCCCACCAAACACCCTTGTTTAACACTGAACACTGCAGTCGGAGTGATGTGCCACTTCTTGCTACTCTCCTTCCTTTTTTTTTTCTGAAAGTAGAGCTTACAAACCCTGCCTGTAAACCAGGACCCCATTGTATCAAACTCGACAGAGAACAAAGCAAGGCAGAAAAGATGGTCCTTGTCTCTCTCTACTAAATAGCCAAAGTACAAATCCCAGTTTTGGAGCGGCTCATTCAGCTTTGCCTCAGGGATATTTGCACCATGGTGTGTCACAGTACAGCTGTGCCCTAAGTAGACTTTAAAAGACCATTGCACAGACTTGTGACAGGCAGAGAAATAAAGAGACATAAAACACTTGAAAAGCCTTAATTGTTGAAAAAAGAAGAGTTTGTTAAGGGCAATGTTTGAAAGAGAAATTATTTAATCCAAAAAAGGCAAACCTGAATCAGAACCTCCAGATAAAATTTCTGACAGTGGGATGCACCATCATGGAAATCACTCTTCAAGGAGAGTGTTTCCTTGTTTGGAATTTTAAGGCTCACATAGACTGACCATAGAGCAGAATCCAGGGAACAGCATTAGATGCCATGAAAGGCTTACTCTGCTGCTAAATTCAGTGACAGAGAAACGAGCCAAAAGCTCTGGTGTTACTAAGGTACCTCTTATTCACAGCTCAGTTGTCTTTTACATTTACGTTCATTACAGGATGCTGATGTGGCGTCTTCTTCTGTACTCTGATGTGGACTTTAAGATGAAAAACACTAGTAAAGAGATTGAGTTACTGAGGCACAGATACATTAATTGCTTATTTGATATTATCATATCCTATGTTAATCGCAGAAATAATTAAGATTATTTCCCTTCCTTCAAAAATGGGAGAGAAGAGACAGGCAAATTGGAAATTGCCTCCGAACCCCACAGAGACATTAGTGGCACAGGCATTCACAGTCCAGCTAGTCACAAGGTTGGCACATGGTCCTGAGCAGCCAAGTCTTCAATAAAGATAAAAGCATGACTAATTGCAGTCTTCCTTCTCAGGTGCCACGGCAGTAGGCATTGGCCAAACTGAGCTCAAAGCATTAGAATAATCAGCCCGAGTCAGTGGTGGGCCAGCATTTGTCTGCTGTGATGACTTGACTGGGCTGGAGCTGCATAGTCAAAAGCCACCTCTAAAACTGTCCTCTAGAGATGCACATTCCAAATACTGGGGTTGAGTGCCATCGGTGAATGCAGAGTAAAAAGAAAAGACCAAGAAGTTAAGACAAAGGGGGATTTGTGACATCTCTCCTGACAACCTTTTGGCTTAGCTGGGGAAAAGCCACAGGACAAAATAATCCTATCCCACGGAAGAAGTTACAAAGACACGAGCTGCAGCTACGGCTGATGTTCAGTCAGGAGAACTACAGGAGCGAGCAGCTGCAATTTGAGCCGAAACTCTTTCCTTCTCCAGTTCTTTTTGGTGATATTTTATGTAATATAAAATTAAGGTCAGATAAAGGACATGTTAATAATGTCCTTGCCAGTAAAACCCACAAGTTAACTATTAAATTATGTTTATTTACTTACTGTTTTATAAAAAGCATTTCCCTTTGGAAGTCCATTTGAGGAACCTGTGAGACTGAGAACAATGTTTGGACACAGCTCTGAATAGTTAATGGAAGTTCTCTGTGCTCTGTCTGAAACCAGTTGTGGTTCCCTTTTAGCACATTAGTTGAATGTATACACTGGGAATATTTTACTTTGTTTTATGTTATTGCAATTTGCAAAAATTACACTAATAGCCCAATTTCATGCAATTATCTGAATGCAAAACATTGTTCGGTTGAATTCCCATAGCCTAATCCTACTAGTTCCCTTGGCTGTCTCATTTTCAATTATGAACCAAGGTCTGCACATCAGATGAAATGCTTCTATTGTAAAACTGTATCCTTTATTTAAAAGTTATTTTCAGTGGTCTTCTGCCATACAGGCTGTTTTTATTGTCTGCAACCAAAGGCATTTCAAGAAAATCTGATTTTAACATCACAGGCCTGCAATACATATATTTTAGCTAGAGCTGTTTGTTGTGTTATTGTGGTAATAACCCAGTTATGTTTGCACCATAATTGTACCTCTAAATGTCTCTTGAGATGCACGTATGGGACAAAGCATGGCTTTATGAATACACAGGGGAAGGGGAAGAAAAGAGGAAGGCCATGCAGAGAATTATATCCTCTTTTCCTTCCATGTGTAACATAGCTAACTCAGTTTTGGAAGGCAGGCAATGGATGATGTTAACACTAGATTAATGCCAACTTGGTGGTCAAGTCTCAGTATTCAGAAACCATAAGGCTGGCTAGGGGATCATACACATCTGGGTTCATATTTGCTTTTCCTTTTTTGGAGCCTTTACAGTTTGCATCTTCAAGTTTCACTCCACAATCTGGGAAAAAAATATGAGCTTCCTTTCTTTTTAAAGGCCAAGTTTTTATTAAATCCCATGACTCCAGAATCTAGGACTTAAATTAAAATACCAAAGAAGTTCAGACTTATAAGAGTGGGTGACAATGTGCTAAGTTCCCCAAATCAAGTTAATGAATTAGCCTAGCCAACTGACCTACCTCTCTGGAAGGAAGCACATTTTGTATATCTTGAAAAATGTGGATAATGTCACCCTCTGGAGTATACTTCCTTGAGGCTTCAGAAGGCTTGACTCCTGCTCTAATACATCCCCCTCTCTGTTCCTCTGAAATACCTATCCTGCATTTCCTCGTTTGTGCTTAATGTACTGCTTCCTTGATTGCTCACAGGCCTCTCCTTTTTGGTAGGAGGAAGCCATTCTTACATCCACTTTGGAAAGAACTTGCATTCCTTGACTCAACCAGGACAAATGTAATAGATTCTTTTTAACATGCACACATTTCTTTGAAACTCAGTCTCTTAAGCTCCATTCCTTTGTTGTGAATGGAAAGAAATAATATGCATTTCATGATAAGATAGGGCAGACATCAGCCTCTGGCCTTGTCTGGCTCTCTCCTTTGTCTACAGAGGAAGGCTTCGATAACTAGGTCCTTTCTTGTAGATGGATAACATTAGATTAAATGAATCCCAAACTTGATGTCACATTTTGGGTACCCATGAATCAAAATAATAAAATTAAATTCCTTTTTCATTTTCAGTGCTTGAAATATCTTCTATCTTTTTTGCCTAAAAGAACAGCTACCTCTCCAGGCAGTGAAATTTCTGTTCCTTATAAAAGCTACACACTTATCTGACATCATTATTCAGGTTTCCAAATGACCTTCATCAAAGAAAAGGAACTGGAGACATGATATTTTGGATATTAAAGGGTGAAAAATAAGCAGAAAAAGGGGAAAAAACAAGTAAGATTTTAAACAGGAGAGCGATAAAGAACAAACTCACCATTTTTAGCTTTGCATTTCATCTTTTACATACTAATTATATAGTCACACACCCAGATGCACACACATAGATACCCCGTTACTAATTACCTTTAAGGAATACTTCAGATAGTAAGGTAGGATTCTCCCATCTTATTTGGGCTAGCATGCTTTATAGTAGCCCCTTCTCACTTCTCCTGCAAACATGGCCATTCTGGCACTTTACTTACATGGTATTTTATTTGTGAATATTAGTGCTAACCCAGAAGAAAGTCTCGGGGAATACAAATTCCATTTTGTGCTGTGTGCCAGCCGTCTCCATCACAGACACCAAAGAGTAAAAAATATATATCGGCTCCCCTAAGGTTCCTTTCATTTTCTTCGCCTGTTTCGTTAGAGCTGCCACAGTCGCTCGCTTCTTGCAGAGGATCAGACAGACACACGTAACATCTCTACTCACTTGTACAGGGAATCACTCCCAAAGCCGGTTTCCTATCATTAAGCTACTTGGAGAAGTCACCGATGGCGACGCAGGCCTCTACAATTATTTAATATCATGAACAGACAGAAATAAGTGGACCGGCGGTCTTGATTCTGCAGTACTTTTTTCTCCCATGGCTGTCTGGAAATTCTGCTGCCCTGAATCTCTGGTTCTAGGGAATGTATAGTAATGCACCAGCCTCTTGGTTGGGGATGCCCTTCGCAGGCATGGCACGGTATATTATTCTCTCAAGCATTTATACGTTATATACACTGCTGACACAAAAGTTTACACTGGAACTGGCAAAGTTATTAATTACAATTCTGATTTAACCTTCCTATGTCTTTTATTTCTTTGCAACACCTGTGGTTATATATATACATACATATATATGCATGCACACATACATTTATAAATGTACAAGCATTTGATGCTCTATTTTTGGAGCAGAAATCAATACTAGCTGCCCACTGCCAAGTGGCTCCTCAGAATACGTGGCCATGAAATTCTGCATTAACAAACACTGGTATGTGGGACATGGAGGAGAAAAAAGAAAAATGCTAAAATGAAGGCATGTTTCAATTTCACACTTGCAAAGCATTATATTAACAGAAAATTAGAAGGGATCAAAATCCACGTTCTTAGTGCTCTTAAAGTTGTGTATCACATATTGTATTTCATTATACATTTTTTAAAAGGCTCCGCCTACTCTCCGGGACTAGAAATCTTTTAATAGCATGAAGTTAGTCAATCTTTCTTTCATTAATATTCATATATATGCCCCAGTTCTTACATTTAAATCCACTAATGAAGATTCACTGCTGCTGCAGCCGAACACTGTGCAGGACCGGGACCCCTTTGTGCCGGCAGCCCCTGTGGAGCACTGAATTGCATGGTGGGAAAACGGCGTTCATTAAACAGCAGCCGCTTCACCTGCTTTCTGCTCCCTTAACCCTGCTGCTAATTCCTTAAACGTCTTCAGAGCACCCTCAATGGAGGGGGGATGTGTTCCCGTTGCAGTGATGAGACTGATAGGCAGGGACTTATAACATGCCTGTCCTCTGTGTTGCAAAAGACATTTTAATAATCTTTGCCAAGTTATTCAATCCTTTCAGCTTTTGCATTATAAAATGTTCCCCATTTTATGAAAGGGAAACAAGAGTGCTTCACTTCTTCCCCAGGATTTCTTACAACTATACAGCTTGTGGTTTCCATTTAGCACTAACTCGATCTCTTTATGCAGCACCACACTGTGATGTGTAAACTTAGCCTGAAACAGAATCTGAAGGCAGAAGAGACCATTATGATCATCTAGTCTGGCTTCCTCTAGGATTTTTCTCAGGGATTCCTGCATGAGGCTCCACGGTTTCGGTTGCCAAGGAAACAATTCTCAATCTTTTCCATCCCTCACCATCCCTGTCCCTCCTTTCCATTTTGTCATTTCTTGCTACAATAAAAAGTCTTGTCAAATGTCCTAATCCTTAGCTCCAGCATCCTCACCTCCACCCCAAAGGAAGAATGGGAAAGGGTGGTGAGGATCCTTGGCTGGGACTTCAGCCTGAAGCTTACCTCTTACCCTTGGATTCTGTGCTGCAGGTGGATGACCCTTTGAAAATGATCCTCTCAGCTGCAGATAGCTTATCAAATGCTGTATTGTTTAGCTAACAGAAGACATATTATTTTTTAAATTACCCAGCAGTGTGCTGCTTGGTATATTTTTGGTATCTTTCCTTTCATCACAGCTTTAGCTCCACTACAGCCTCATGCAGAAATACTTTGGAAAAAACAGACTTTACTGTAGCATGCAGCTGAAGAGCAAAAGCAATAATGAGGAAAAAAAAAGGAAGATGCAAAGAGATGGAAAACCGTGTAGGAGGAAGATAGAAGGCAAAACCCCTGCATCAACTAGAGAATAAATTAGATGTAGTCAGAGCCAGAGATAAAACTTCTTTTAGAGTCTCAGGAGGTAGTTTTAGGCAAGTTACAGAGATCTGCATGGTCCCTAGGTTCTAATGAGTCCCACCTGTATAATTCATAGCTTCTGACAGTTGCACTGGTTTTATGCCCTTAAATACAACTCTGATCAGGGCAACTCTCTGAAGGACAGACGAGTGTCTCGCCAATGTCATTTGAAAGGTATTTCCCTCAAATTCAGTGGAGTTTATATCAGTGTAATCAATTCCTCAGTGTGCACAGGAGGGAGGATGAACACACCAACTGCTGGGAGGGAAAGAAGAGCCAAGTACTCACAAAAAGCTTATGGGGAAGAGGGCTGCCATTTGGCATGTTTTGATAGTTCACCACTTAGGGTAATTATCCCCCTTTTATAAGTAACCTAACAATAGCTCACATAAAGGAAAGCAGACTTACCTTGCAAACCTCAGGAATATCAGGTAATCAAAGATAAGTCAGGGATGTGTAGAAACGTAAATATTCCTCAGGGTAAGCCCCCAGGGAGGGAGAAATGAGGTAGACCACATTAATAAGTCAATCCCTGTTTACGGTTAGGGAGCGATGCTTCAGTCCTTCCTCTTCTGGACACTCATTTTTGGAGCTTGCTGAGGTTTTTTTTCTCTGTGTGTGTGAGAGAGATATAACAGGATGGTTCTGAGGATGGCCAAACCATGCATGTATGCACAGATGTTATTTCATACATACCCCACCATGGAAACAGCATATGTCCAGTAGATCTGGCACCAGAGCCACTGTGTCCCTGCTGGGACCTTCACAGGCGCACGCCCCAGGATGGGCATGTGGCATTGCTCGCTATAAGCCCAGGAAGTCTGGATCTTTTGGCCATTTGAGTCCATTTGTTTAAGATGGTGCATCTAAATGTAGCCCTGCAGGATGGACGTGAGACTGAAATCCGTGATACTTTTTCTGCAGAAATCACTTGCTGATGGTTTAGTGTGGTTGTAACAGAAGCAGTAAGATAAATCTATGTGTGAAAAAGAATGGAGAAAACAAGTTATTTTTATGAATGTCAACAATATCTCAGTTTTCCTGTTGGTTACTTTCATGCCAGGCTGTACAGAATAATGTCAGACAGAAGCAAAGAGGAAGAAAACAGTGACAACGTACCAATATCGTTTCAAATATCACAGAGCTGTTAAAGAAGTCTGTTGGGGAATATCTACCCACATACCTTCAGGCAGGCGAGTGTTAATTTCTCCTAGGTCCGGGGAGAATAAAGAAGACACTGAACTCCTGAGAACCACAGCTAGACAAAGAGGAATGGATGAACAGCAGTTTTGGGATGAGTCAGAAAAAGCCAGCCTTTAAAAGAGAGTTGGTTTTAGCTCTTGACATCGAACAGGTGTGTTTATGCTCAGTGGAAGCTGTTGAAACAACCGTGTTTTCTGGTAAGGCTCATGTACAAATGCTCTATCTTTGTTTCATCTCACATTTCATCTTCTGATTTTCTTCCTTTAGCTGAAGAAACATCTGTTGTTTCAAAAAAAAGATATTCTTGAGCCCCCTGGATCAGCTGCTGGCCCAAAGCATGTTGGATCAGTGTGGTGAAGAGCAGGGGCTGCTGGTCTCTCAATTGACATGTTGAGTGCTGGACTCAGCTGCCCTGGAGAAGACTATGTGGAGGTAAAACACCAATCCTGGTTGGAAGTGGGGTGAGATGACTTAGTGTACCGGCTGCCTCACAAGCCTGTGCCTCCTGTCCTTGGCAGCAGTACACCGGTGTGAGAACTCATTATTCTCAGATAAGAAAAGCAAGAACAACTCCATAACAAAAAAAAAAAAAACAACCCCAAACCCCAAAACACCCACCCAACCAACCAAAAACCAAAAAACCCAAACCAAAACAAAACCAAAAACCCAACACCGAAAAAACCCCCAACAAACAGGTAAACCTGAGAAGGGTACGGTCACTTGACCCTACTGTTTCTCCCACCGGGGTGTGCTGCATAGTTCCCAGGCAACCGCTCCCCTGCTGCTGCCTGCCCCTGCCAGGCTGATGGCAGGGAAGAGGGTATCAGTTTGCAGAAAGAGAGTGATCCCACTCATCACAGGAATGGCACAAGCTTCCCTTATGGCAGACCCAAGCACATTAATGAGCAAATGGCACCAGGATGCAGAACCCGAAGGTTAACTCTTTTGCTGTCTGCACGTGCTTTAAGCTACTTGACTCCCATTCGCGTTTTAGCGTGGCTGGCAGTGGAGTGCAGGCAGCGGTGTCCTCCCCACAGCCCTGGCTGGAGACATGCTGGGGAGGAAAAGGCTCTCCGCTGCTCAGGAAGCCTGAGAGAGAGTCAGGAAGGGCTCTGGTCATCCTGGAGATGCATCTAATGCTTGCTTCTCGATCCAAGACAGACCCTTTATGCCCTCAGAATCAAAAATATCTCATTTTGCCAAATCTCCTCTAAGATCTTAGATGTTTCAGACTTGTCAATGCCACCCACTAACCTAAAAATCCCAATCTTCTCTACTATTCACAGCTTCTACCTTTCCAAGACTAAGTAGCCCTTTGTTATCAGAGCATGCTGGATCACTCTGCATGACTGTCTTCATCACTGTCTTCTGTCCTGCTAGTCATTGCCAGCCCTTGCTGTTGTCAATAGCAATTTAATATTCATTTAGATCATAGATTAAATTGTTACATTCATGGATTAAGCAGCTTCCAGCATTGCTCTCATCTCCAGGAGCCTCTCCTTGGCTCCTCACTGGCTCTTTGAGGTCTGTCAGTTGGCCTCCTCTCAGTGCTGTTCACACAAGCTGTATTGATATTGCACGGTGTTCATTTTTAGACTCAAAATGCAGCGTACTACTGACTCATATGCCCAACACAGTTTCACATGTATTATCGCTATGCAATTATCTTTGTCAACCGAACATATAGTCTCATCAAAGCACAAAAATCAGGTTTGTTTGACAAGTTTGCTTATAGTTACCATAAAACTATGTAAGTGGCATTAATGAGATTCTTTC
>NW_009648953.1:1360875-1375413 GCF_000708025.1 Charadrius vociferus
CCTTTATTTCCCCTGGAACTGAGCTAAGGCTAGCCAGCCTGCAATTACTGGGCTCATTCTTTGGGGCAAAATTAATACTAATCTTTTGCTCTGCTCTGTACTGCCTTTATTACGTCCTGACCCCACTTTTCTCTGACTGTCTCTGCCCTGACCTCCTTCACAGAATAGCTCATCCTCTTTTGCTCCTGGAGAGGCTTTGGGGAAGGGCTTGAGGCTTCTTTCCCTCCCTTGCAGAGCACTGCGGAGCTACCACATGTATGAAACTCTGGGTTCTGGGAGGGTGGAGGGCAAGAGAGAGGGCTGTGAGGATCTGCATGCCAAGGGTACCAGCTCAGTACCTCCACCATGTGTTAGTCTGTCCCGCAGAGACAGCCCCTGGTCGCAAGAGAGACCAGACTGCCTGAGAAATGAGGGACAAGCGAGTAGGGCAGAGCTGGAGAGTTCTCCTGCCCCTGTTTACACTTCTCCTAGCCTTTGTCCAAAAGGTTTAACAGTACTGCCATGATTAATGATAACATAATATCATCCTTTCGGTTGTTATCAGCAGCAAAGTTCAAATGATATCATTTCTCCTTACCTGCGGGTCTACTCTAAAGCCTGCTGGAGTCTTTTCATTAGCATCAATTAGCATCAGATCAGAGTTTATGATTGCATTTCCCTGGAGGTATAAAAGATGCGTCACACTCATTCTCTTCCTTTTTGGGATGCTCAGCGTGATCAGAGGGTCTCCTCTGCAGGAGAGTGGTAGCAGTTGCATTTGCTTCTCCAGAGGAGTTACAGGGCTTCTCTGCACGCGCCAGGCCCCTTTCACCCAGCGTGCAGCTTCACAGCCACTGGTGGGGCTCCTGCCCACTACACCATGTTCTTTGATTGCAGGATTCCCCCGAGAATTAAAATAGATTTTTTCCCCACAAGTCCTTAAAGAAATCAGTGTTTTCTCACCGGGAAACAGATTAAAGATCATATGGCTGTCCTGCCAGGGTAACCTGTCCAATAAACCTGTATAAAGAGCATATACCAGGCCATGGAGAGCACAGGAAAAACACGTGTTGCCCTGTACAGAGGGTCGATGCAGCACAGTCAGTTTCAGATAGAATCATAGAATCATTTAGGTTGGAAAAGACCTTTCAGATCATCAGGTCCAACCATTAACCTAACGCTGCCAAGTCCACCACTAAACCATGTCCCTAAGTACCCCTTCTACATGTCTTAAATACCTCCAGGGATGGCGACTCCACCACTTCCCTGGGCAGCCTGTTCCAATGCTTGACAGCCCTTTTGGTGAAGAAATATTTCCTAATATCCAATCTAAAGATGATCGTTACTGTATTCAGCAACATACTTCAAGTGCCCTTTGCCGAGGAGGCCCATTAATAAATGGAGACAGAGGCCCTAATAAAATAAAGAACAACTGTTACACAGTTCAGAGAGTAAATATAGTGCCCTGGGCAAGCAGGTGAGATGGCTCAGTAACTGAAAGCTCAGCACAGACCAGTTAGGACCATTGATAACTCTGCTTATGGCAAAGAGGAAAATCAGGATGATGGGAGAAAATAAAGAAATGAAGGAAGAAGAAAAGTGGGTGAGAAGGCAGCCACAGAAGGCTGAGATTTATTGTAAATGCATGCATTGCCCTGTGACCCTGTCTGCCTGTAGTTATAGGGCAAGGAGGCACATACCCTGTTAAAAATCTCTTATAAAACCAGATCCTTCCTCTGTAACCTTTGCTGGTAGTGAAGTAAGGTCATAAACGACAAATCTGGTTCAGGAAAAATTTCTCAAAGTTTTCATTAAGCATAAGAAGTAATAAAACATTATGAAAGGAACCCAAGCATTGTTTCTGTTGTAAACTGCAAGCGGTTTACTTCTCAGAGGTTGCTTACCAGTTATTCTTTTTCTGCAAAGCAGATCATTGGCTTCTTGAGTGTCTGCGCATAGCTCAAAACCTTGGAGTATTTCTTGGTGAAAGCCCTGTCTCCATTGAAAACTCTGGAAGTGGTAATGAGGAAAGACAAAACAGACACCCTTCTCTGCTCAGTTTTCTTCTCACGGGGCTGAAATCAGACTGCCGTCTTTGCAGCTGAGGTGAAATATCTTGGGGAGGGGTGTAAAAAAACCCTCCAATCCTAACAGTCCTTCACCTTCCTGAGAAGTGCTATTCTTGATCTTCATTACTGCAGCAAGGAGCCTCTGGAGAGCAATGGATTTAAGAAGCCAGAGGACTCCCATTTTTGTTCAAAGGAAGGGCAACTGAGATGAATAAATGGGCCCCCGTGACCTTTCGCCGTCCAGATTTTGCGTTCAAGTAGTTCCATCAATTTGCTGGGAATCTCACAATCAGGGGTTCCAGCACTGGATGTGTCGGAGCTGTTAACATTTGATATCCAACCGAGGTATTATAAAATCCTCTGCGCAGGCACAGCGCTGTTCCCTGTGATCAAAGGCAAGCCCTGTGATCAAAGGTATATGTTTGAGGCTCTTTGACTCCTTCTAGAGAAAAGCACCGGTGATATCCTTACTTAAGTGCTGAATTGATATTCTGCTTAGTTTTGCTTTACCTCTAGTACCAACTATTTTTTTTAAACTGAAATCTTTGAGTACTTTTTGGTAATTGTCTCTATGTTCTCTGAATTCTTCTGCTACCTGTGTTTCAAAGCGCCTGAATTACAATGTCTCTCACAAGGTTTCCCATCTTTACCAGGTCTGGCTGGGATGGAGTTAATTTTCTTCACAGCAGCCCATATAGTGCTGTGTTTTGGATCTGTATCCAAAACAGCGCTGATAATGCACCAGTGTTTTAGCTATTGCTGAGCAGTGCTTGCACGGGGTCAAGGCTTTCCCTGTTTCTCACTCTGCCCCCCTAGCGAGTAGGCTGGGGGTGAGCAAGAAGCTGGGGTGGGACAGCTTGCCCAAACTGACCAAAAAGATATTCCATACCATATACATCATATTCAGCAATAAAAACTGGAGGGGAAGGGGGAGATTCCAAAGCTGCTGTTGCTCAGGGACTGGCTGAGCATCGGTCTGTTGGTGGGAGGTGGTGAGAGATTACCCTTGCATCACTCGCAGGTTTTCTTCTTTGCTTATTAAGCTGTCTTAATCTCAACCCAGCCTTCTTTCGCACCAATATATTTGAATGTTTCTACCACGCTCAGCACTTAAAATTGTCACCTAGCACCCAACCTGCTGTAATTTCGTACTGATGTACAGCACCTAGTACAACACGCTGGCCACGGCTGACTTGTCAGTGCCACCTAATTGCAGTTGAACAGCAGGAACGAGCCAGGATTTTTAAATCCCTTCACTTCTTGGTGCTGTCGGTGCGTCCCGTACACCCCCCGGCGGACCCCAGTGCATCCCAGCCCAGCCCAGCCCAGTCCAGCCCAGCCCAGCGGAGGCTGCGGGCGCCGGGTGCCCTCTGCCGGCCGGCGAGGCCCGGCGCCTCGGCCGGACCCGGGGACCGCAAGTCAGGGTTATGCGGTGCAGTGCCCCGGGGGACATGGGGGTCATGGTTCTGCTGGTAGAAGAAAAAAAAAAGCCCAAACTTTTTTTTCTTCCTGCACTCCGATGGGCTGCCTTGTGCATGCCCCACTTTGGAGACCACTGTGCCGGCAGCTGGATGGAAAAATCCGACTGAGAGAGGACCTGATTTTTTTTTCAAGCGGTTGAACCCCTCCTTCCCCCAGTCTACTGTATTTTCGTTGAAGCAATGGAAACTCGTTGCTTCTGAAAAATCCCTTCTTTTTTCTTGCACATCTGTACCACTATTTTGCTCTCCTCCTCTTTGACCCGCTGCCTGTTTTCCACTCAGCTGTCTTTTGTTCCCTCTCGTGTCTGGTCTCAGAACACTTCATCCCCTTTCCCAGTAACACCAGACTCTCTCCCACCCTGTGGTGCCCTCCCCCTGCTTCACGCGGTCTTTTTTACCTCCTTTGTTTTAGCTGTCCGTGTTGTGCGCCCCCATTTCCATATTTTAGCGGGCAGCATAAAGGGCAGGGGGGTGGATAGAATGACAGACTGAGGCATGCGATACAGCCAGGGCGATTGCGTGGATGTGGGGAAAGGATTTCCAGGTGCTTTGGTCCTTCCCTGCCAGCGTTTTAACACCCATGGGGCACACACGTGTGAAGGGTTAAAACAAACACGCTAAGAGAGAGGTGCTTATCACAAGGCTGAGCGGTGAGCCATCACCATCAGGGTCTCTGGGCCTTGCCTCCATGCAAACACAGTTGTTCCTGATATTATTTTAAAACCTTAGAGAAAAACCAACCCAACCTAATGGGATTTGCTTTTTCCATCACTCTCCACTACACACCGTTGCCTCTCACAGGCTGCACCAGCCCACCCTGCAGCCCTCGGCTTTCACCCACCCTGCTAAATTATGCACCCACGGGCTGGGGTCAAAACAATATTGAGAGAAAATAAAGGATGCGAGCGGAGAGGTGAGGAAACGGGATCATCAAGGGTCACTGAAAAAAAAAAGAGTGGGTACTGTGAGCCTGGGGAAGGCAGGGATAAAGAGATGTGACTAGCAAAGGAGTGCTAACTCACTGTCACAGAGAGAGCAGAGCTTTGTCATCCAGGGAACTCCACATCACATAACGTTTTTAAGTACAGGGTAGACAAATATCTGGCGCGTGCAGGTAAAGTGTGGTTGAACCTTCATCGATGCTTCCCGTGGTCTCCTTCCACACCCGCCTTTATTATTCCTATCACTCCTATTCCATAAAATCCTGGGAAGGCCTGTTGCTGCATGAAGGAGAGAGGCAGATCAAGGGTATTTGAATGTGGAAGAAACACCCTCAGAGAGCTAAAGTGAGTTTTTCTCCAGTAGCGCCGTGATGGAGCTATGACCCAAACTTCTGTCTGTGAGGGAGCAATTCAGCAGCAGCCTCACTCTTCGTTTGTGCATGAAATCCTCGGTGGTTTTCAGAGTGTCCCAAGCATTTGGAGGGGATGGGAATTTCTGTCTTAGGGTCCAGGCACAGTATTGTGAACTACAGTAAGTCCTTCCTTTTAATCGTACTCCCCTCCTCCCCCCCTTTTTTTTTCCTGTGAGAGTACTACTGGTTTTAATTTAATTTTTTTACGAGCTTGGAATAAAAAAGGGGGGATAAAGTGACTTTTTCGTATTTAATGAGTTCACACCGGAGGTGGTATGCTCTCCAAGTACAAATGGGAAGCGTTCCAAATGCCTGCTGGACTTGTGGCCTCCTGCACCCCAACACCACATGTCTGGATGTGTCCAGAAAGGCCTGTGCCCCAATGCAGTCTGGAGTTAAGTATACTTAAGCTACATGGTGTGCCTTTTTATTGGACCTTGTTACGGGGTTAACACAGAGGTGACGAGTCCCCGTGGTCCCCAGGGCTGGCATGGCGGTGGCAGCGCTGCCTGGAGAAGCCTGCTCCTGTCCCAGCCTCCTGCCTTAACAAATTTTAAGGGTTTTAGCATGGCTCGGGGTCCGCGCATCGAGCTCCTCATGTGGCTGCTTCCCTTTCAGCAAAAGCCCCAAATAGCAGAGACTTTGATACTCATTGCAGTGCGGGGGCCCTTAAATAACAGCTTTTATTGCTCATTATTTGCACAGCCATCTCGCAGGAGAAAACACAAAGGGAAAGCGTGTTGCAGGAAACGCTGAGGCAGGTGTGTTTGCCCCGGCCTGGCCGGCATAGTAAGAAAGAGAAGACATGAGAATTTACAAGATACAGGTCCACAGCTCCCGCACGGGTTTGCTGTGGAGACCTGACACATGTGCACAGGTGACTAAAGGGCGTTTCATGGAGCAGATCCGTTCCCCTCCGTCTCCCAGTCCTCCTTTCCAGTTTCATTTGAACTGAATAGCAACTGGGAGGGCAGAGCAGCGTTGGAAGCCAGACAAGTTCTCCTCATATGGATAAATACAAATTTAGGTGCCAAACTTTGGACGCCAAAGAGTTAAAACATGGCCAATGCATTGGAAAGCACAAGCCAGGAACAGCTGCACTGGTCTGTGTATGCCACATCAGTGTCGTCCCCCCCCCCAATTTTAAGTAAGAGTTATACGTACCTTGAAAAAAATGGTTTTGCCAAGGTGAAGGCTCTCAGAGGAGCAGCAGAGGTTCCTTCTGGCCCAGAAACAGCTGGACTAGCCCACGCTTTGTGGTGGTAATTCGTACCAGCTGC
This sequence comes from Charadrius vociferus, assembly GCF_000708025.1. Classification (NCBI taxonomy): domain Eukaryota; kingdom Metazoa; phylum Chordata; class Aves; order Charadriiformes; family Charadriidae; genus Charadrius; species Charadrius vociferus. The sequence continues at coordinate 1,367,039 of NW_009648953.1, forward strand.
TCATGCTCATGCTCTCCAGGTGCCAACGTTACTGCAGCTCCAGCAGGTTTGTGCCACAGGGAGAGATGCAGCTGACCTCAGCTATGCCATGGACTGGGCTCTCCAAGCCCTGCCGGGCAGTGTAAGCCTCGTGCGAGTTGCACTTGGTGTCTTTTGAGTGAGCTCACAGCAACATGGGATGAATTCCTTGCACCAGCCGTGCCAGTAGAAGACTCAGGGACAGTCCTGACCTCCTCCTAGTCAGTAAGAGCTCCCTTGGGTTTTGGTAAAATGCCTACGGAGTTAGATTGAACTGTGCTCAGGAGTATTTTCAAGTGGGTATGCAGATAAATGACCGATCTGAGGAGAAACCTGGGAAATGGCTGCACTTGCAGACCATTCCTTGGTGTTGGGCAGTCTGGAAGCCAGGCTTGGGCCACCGATGGTGTTGCATTCTCTAAGACCATTCTCATCTTTTCATCTGGTGGCTGAGAAGCCTCACCGTTTCCTCTCGCGAGGCACCACAGGTTCCATTATAAGCAGCCCTGCTTAAATTGAGAAACTATTTTCCCCTCCTGGAACAAAATGGTCAGAAGGTACATTCTCCAACTACAATGCATTTTTAATCTGCTTTGGTCTCAGACAACAATGGCAAACATTTTTTACAGTTTTATAGATAAGCCTTACAAAACAAAGAAAAAAAAAAAGAAGACACTGTAACATGATACAAACATGGAGGAATTCTGCAGTAGTTAATCTAGCTCTTCTGGATATACAGCTGTTTCTGAGATTAGATTGTTCACTAATGTCTCTTCCTTATACCACCGCCCAGTAAACTCCGCATTTCTAGTAGAGCACCCAACCCTGCAATTACCTGTTAGCGTACGTTTAAAAAGCTGGAAGTTTAATAGGACACACGATTTTAAATTAAACACAGGCTTAATTGGTTTGCTGAACAGGCACCGGCACTGCATCTTTAATTACTTTTGCTGAGTTGGGGTCTCAGCCAGTTTAAGGCAGCGAGGAGAAAGGTCCCATGACCTCTTGCTACCAAAAGTATCTACCTAGAAATTCATAGCACCCGTTTCCCCAAGGCTTGCTGCTTGTTCCAAGGGTTCCCGAGACAGAAGGCTGGAAAACCAACCCCATGGAAGGGGGCCTTTGCCTCACTGCTGGCACTCACTGGTCAAACGAGCTTCCTGCTCTGCCTGAGGGTTTGTGTCCCGGTGGGAGCCCATTCATCGCCTGGCGGTGCTGTGCAATGCCATCAGGCAGCTAGCACATGTTTGCAGAAGCCATTTGTCAGATTGCACTGTAGGCAGCCCGGTACAACCCATTGAATGTCCCTCCGGCCACCCCCAGGATCGGAGAGGCTGAACTAACGAGATGGATCCTGCAGCCCAGGAAATGCGGTACCTTGCACATGAGTCACAACGCTGGGAAAGGTCAGCAAAAAAAAGCAGGTTAGTCTTACTCTCCCTCCATGAAGAGGAGTTGTTGAGGAGCCATTTGGCTCCTCTAAGGTGACACCGTGGTATAATAGGAACCCTTTTGCAGTCACGCCACCAGCTTGCTCCTGAGAGAACCCCATGGTGAAAATCAGGCACAGCCCAGACCACAGGTACTGCTGTTGGCAACAGGCGGTGACTTCGGCATTTTAATGTCTATATAAACCTTTCAAGGGTCAGCTGGGACTTGGCAAAGAAATGAAAGGGAGCAAACGAAAAGAGGGCTCACGCATAACGAAAAGAAAAACCAGACTGGTATTTGCAGCCCATCCCCACACTTCAATGGGCACAGCGGGACGGAGCAGGGGGCTCTCGATGGACCTGAACACAGCAGCTCCGAGCAGCCTTCTGTGCTTCACTGAAGCCCGGATCTGAACATCTGAACACAGATGCCCCACTGCTCTGGGAAAAAAAACCCAAACCTCGCACAAATCTAGACCTGTCACCTCAAAAGGAAAACTATTTACTATTAATGATACTATTACTGCTGTTTTTCCAATAGACTGAGAAGATTAAATAATAGTAACTGAAAACTAACTACATGTTCAGACCAAACTTTTAACTAGCCAGAAGACAGACAGACACGCAAACTTTGCAGTGACTTAAAACAGTTTAATGTAATTCCAAGACAAAGTGTGATTACATTTCTACACATATACAATATGCATATGTGAGTTTACAAATTCTGATTAATAACTCGTTTCACCTCAGAGACCGAAAAAATGATCAAAAAGAAACCGTGAATAACAAGCTATAACATAGTTCACCACAACGGGACCTCCTTTCTCACCCTACAGTTAGTAATATTACAATTAAAATAACTATATTCTTCTATAATGTATTTTCTGTTAAAATCATCTCATAAATTTACAATGCTATTATTAGTTTCCAAGACTAATATAAATTCACTCCATTTTTCTACAACGAAAATGATTATTAATTAGAAGCACACAACGTCATGATGAAAAACACAAGCATTTTTTTTTAGTAGCAAGAACTTGATTGGTTAAGAATTAGTTTTCTTGTAAAACATTCTAAAGCCAAGTAAAATATCCATTCTTATAACATACCTATAATATGAGACTAAGGAATAGGTTACATATAGGTCTACAACACATCAGTTTGTTTTTGTTTTTTCTTTTAAAAGAAGAAAGACATATTTACCAAAAGAAAAAAAAGAAAAAAGAAAAAAAGGAGGGAGGAAAAAAAACCCAAAAAAGAAAAAAGAAAGGGACAATTCACATAGGAAAAAAGCAGTACACAAGAAAATACTGTTGCACACAATAATTTTCACAAAGATTAACATGGATTAACACTCTTATTACAGAAACCATACAGTGAAAGAACACAACGGCTCAGGGCTTTTGTGGGGTTACTGGGCTGAGATGATACTGTAGAGAAAGAACCACTCGAGATCCAGAGCTGGGGCAGGGGCATCTTTTCCCTTGCGATTGTGACAGCGTTTCACAGCTTTTTCCCCCCACCTCTCTTCCCCTTCATAATTTTGGTGCAGTGTATATTAACTTCCACTTTCCATCCAGAGTACGCTGGGCTTGTGGGCAGTCGAAAGGCATAAAACATTCCCTCCGTTTCCCCCCTTCTGTTTTTACGGCTTATAAAAAAAATGTTTCACCCGTTGGTTCGTTTTTAACTACCCGAAGTCTAGACTCTTCACCTTCCGAGATGCCCCTCTTTCTTCTCTCTTTCTCGCTCCCTCGCTTACTCTCTCTCTCTCACACACACTCCTTTAATAAAGCTATTAATGACACTTCCTCTCCTTTCAGAAATTTGATTTGGTATGAAAGATACAGGCTACATTCTGGTTCTGCCCAAGTAGAATATGGTACCCAAAACGCCTCGATAGCTCTGTTGGTGAAACATGGGATGAGGAGATCCTTTTTTACACCTGAAATGGTTGTGCCCTGGAATATCGTGGAAGTTTCGTTTTGAGAAGAATACAGAGCAAAAAAATGTACAAGAAAGTAAAAAATAAAACACATAAGGGATAAAGGGGGGGGGGGGGGGGGAAAGCCAGAAGTGTTGTACGTAACCACGTGAGGTGGAAGCATTGCAGAAGCGCTTTATTTCCTCGCTGAGGGCAGAGGTGCTATATGTAACCATCCGGATCCTACGGGATGTGCGTTGCCACTGCTGGAAACCTCTTCTTGCCTAACAAGCTGCAAGCCAAAGTATTCAACAAGAAGACTCTGTGGCTCCTTCATTTGCGTGTGCTGGTGTTTGCGGGTCTGACTGCCCCCAGGGGAACAGAAGAGCGGGCAGGCGCGGGGGGCAGCAAAGCCTGGTGGTTGGGTGGCTGTGCGCGGTGAGAAAGGGCGGACGTTTTCCAGTTGGCCCGAGTGCTGCTGACAGTCCTGACTTGCCGTATGATGCCGTTATCGCTTCGGTAATGCGGATGCCGGGGTGGGCACGGCAGCCCTGGAACGGTGCTGAGGAAGGAGGAGGAGGAGGAGGTGGGCTGCACTCCCCCGGCCCCACTGCCGCTGACTGTACTGGGAGCAGCACAGGCGCCCAACTGGAAAGCATCGCCGATTGCTCCTTTCCACTACCTCTGCTCTGAGCTGACTGATACAGCCCCGTCAGGCATGATGGAAACACATAAGGAGCCCTCCCAAGAGTACCCGAGCTCCAGGACTGAAGCTCGGTTCTTCAGATGAACATATACATATTTTTAAATGCCAGTTCCTGTACTTTCATGACCTAAAAGTACCATTTTGCCCAGCAGACATTTATACCATGTTCATTCATTACCCAAGTGAAAGAACACAACAGACGAAACTAGACAGCTAAGCGAGACCAGGGACGGGGGGAAGAATGTGACATATCCAAATGCAAAGTACAGGGTAACAGCAGCGGGGAAACAGCATTGATGGGAACTGCCATGGGCTGAGAAAACAGAGCTGACAAGGAGATGGTCAGTGAACTTTGTATTTCATTTACTGATTCAAAACATTTCCGTGGTGGTAAGCATCGTTTCTAAGAAAGGGGCGAGCAGATGAAAGCCAAATTACAGCATTGCCTCTGAGTGGCTGTCACACACACCCCCAACACCCCCACCCCCCCTCAATCCCCCCCAAATAAAAACAGGCATTCACTAACTCAGGAATTAATCGTTTGGCTAATGATTTATCAACAGTACAATACGATCCTTCCTTTGAATTTCCTTCATTCTCCTGACACGGGTATCTTCATCCAGATGAGGATTCTACATAGAACAGTGACTTTAGTATCGTGCTCCCTGCATCACCCCAAGGAGCCTGATAAAGCATGTTATTAAAACAAGTGAACAAACAAATAGCTTATCTGTTGGACTAAATCTTCAAAGTGGGTGGAGTGTTTTTTCGACCAGACTTTGGAATACAGTGGATTATTTGATCTCTGGACCGACTTTCCAACACTATGTTATATCTCAAAACAGAATATACATATTAAAGACACACTTGTACTTTTCCATTTTTAACGGGCAAAATTAAAAAGAGGCAGCTGTATTGAGTTTTTGAAGGTGTCACTTATAAACACAAGATTTCCCTTAAAAAGTACCAGTTTAAATGTAAACTATAAAACACTGTAATAACTATAAAATGTAGCCAGAAAACTGTTTAAGTAGCCACAGTCTATTATTCAGTTCATATTGGTTTAAAATGTGACTCATTAAATATCTTCTAGAAGGCCAAAGCATTTTACAGTAGCTATAAACATATATACTTACATGTGCATTTTAACATCACAATTGATTAAAATACATAAAAGAGTAATCTATTCCTTGGTTTAATTTTTTTTTTTCTTTTTAAAGATTCACTGTCTTCAGAATTCACTCAAGCAACAATGACCAGGGTGGGCATTTATCGCTATTCCGCCCCTACGGAGTTCAGAGTCTTTGAATCAAAGTTCAAGCTGGCTACATGTTTTCAAAAAGGCTAAAACCAGGATGAATGCCCACATTTGAGGTAATTATTGCCATTAGGTCACAGTTTGCGTAATATAAGTGTATCTAAATCCTTCTTTAAAAAAAACGAAGGTATCCCGCGGTACTGGGGGATACCATTTGTAGCAATCAGAATCCAGAATCCTGATCAGTGGGTTTGCTTCCAAAGGAGCCGGCGGTCCCGGAGCACCAGGCGCCCCCGGGACAGCCGCCGACCAGCCTAGAGCTCAGGCGAGCAAGCCTGCAACAAGCCATTTTTTACTTCTTTTATTTTTTTTTTTTTTAAGAAAAAGAAAGCAAAAGAAAAATCAGAGGTGCCATAAAATGGATGGGTAAGATTTCTGATCAGAATTCCAGACTGAAGCTTTTCTGTCTGTCTTATTCCTTTCCAAACATTTTGCTGAAAAAAATATAATAATGAAATCAAAACACATTGGCATTAAATATTAACTCTATGCCAGCACTGCAGAAACTCCTTGGCTATGTTCTGAAAGTGGGATAAGCTTTGATTTTGCTCTGAGCATTGTTGCCCCATTGCTTTCTGTTTCAAAGAGGAAACCTTGTTCGAAAGAAAGAAAGAAGGAAAGGAGGAAAGAAGGAAAGAAGGAAAGAAGGAAAGAAGGAAGAAAAGAAGGAAAGAAAAAAGGAAGGAAGGAAGGAGGAAAGAAAGAAAGAAAAAAGAAAGAAAGAGAAAAAGAAAGAAAGAGAGAAAGAAAGAGAGAGAGAAAGAAAGAAAGAAGGAAAGAAAATCCCTGGCTGTCAGAAGTACACACAAGTATTTACAAGGTTTGTGTGAATCTGCACACAGTTCCCCTCACAGCGAAAGAGTTAAGAACAGAGATGTCACAATATTTATCAGTGCAGTAAAAAATATCATTTTTGGAAAAAAATATACCTTTAGTATTGCCTTTCTTAGATTAACTATGATAAGCAAAAGATTAAAAACAAAAACTTTATCTTCAAACACACATGAATAGTCTGTTATAGCAGCACTGCTAAAACTGGAAAGACAAAGCTAACCCGTAAATGAGAAACAGGAGTTTCAAACCATAAATGCCAAATGCAAAGCCTCCTAATATGGTTCCTAAGACTTCTGAAGCCAATATACCGTTCAAATTTCACTCCTGACACATGCAAATGCTCTAAACCGTGTCTTCCCACTGAAGGCATTTGACAGGCGCAGAGCTCAGCCCGGTTCACCTCCAGTCCAGTTCTCACACCCCCACCTGCACCAATCAGCAGCTCTCCACAGGTAACTACTGCCTCTGGGGTCACTCCCAGCAATTACATCTGTCATCGGGGGAAAAGACACCTTCAGCGTGGAGCCCTTCCTTAGCAGCGCTCCTCTGCACGCTGACCAGGCTCACTGCAAAGGGCCACCCTTGTGGTGGGTCCCCCCTGCGTGCCTGGGGTGGGAGGTGATCACGGTGGCATCACAGCGTCACTTGCAAGTAGTGGTGTTCCTGGGTGGTGGGAAGGATGGACCACCGAGATGCGGACCAGCCTGGTGAGCCCAGCACCTCCCGTCCAATGCAATACTCCAGCAAGGAGCCCACGCACAGCTATTTACGGCCACCACGGCTTTGAGCACTGCTGTGAAGTGTTGTACCTCACTGAGCGTCTGCAGCCCACGGTGAAATTCTCACCATCGTCAGAGGCAGCTTTGCTGGAGTACAGCAGTGGGGGAACCCCAGCAGCACAGACCCATCTTCTCCTCTCCACGTACAGAGGGAGCAAAATGATTTATAGGCACAGGAGCGGGTCACAAGAAGTAAGTTGGGGACTCCATATACTTTGGACACAAGCTCTCCTCACAGGACCACCAGCGAGACTTGGGGACGGAGAGGGGGTGACATAGATGAGTGCCCAGGACCACAGAGCCACTGCTCTGAAGTTCCCATGGGAAATGGGACCACAGCAGGGACAGCTCTGTCAGCAGGAAGGGGGAAATCATTCCCTTCCCACATTTTTCCCTTCTGCTTTGCCTACCCTCAACAGAGATTTTTTCTGCAGACCTTGAGTACAGGTATCCAGGATTTGGCCCACAGGGAGCACCGCAGATCTCTGATGGGCTGATTGCCAAGCCACGGAAAAACACACGCGTCAGTCCAACACCCTTGCCCAGCTGTGTGGAGACCTGACCATGGCAGCACTGTGTGGGGTCTGACCCGTGGAACAAAATCCAGAGAAGAAGACACTACAGAAGCACGCAGAGTATCCAGAAGCTTATCCCCACTACGCAGCTCACCATTTCCACACTGCATTGTTGCCAATGAAACACTTTAACCAACGTGAACGATAATGAGAGAAGAATAAAGTTTTCAACATCCCCTACAGTTTAGGATAGCAGCAATATTTAGTGTGAACTTCTCTGCTCATCAAGCTAGCTACTCGAAACGATGACAGAAACTTGAGAGAGGACAAAGAAAAAGAAGAGAAAGGAAAGATGGAGTTCCACAGCTTATTCCCATTGCCTGGTGGTCACAACTCGTGGCTTAATTTCATTTCTGGAGTGGGTAGAGGTCTCTTTCTCTCTCTCTTGGAAAAAAAAAAAAAAAAGCATCTTTCGTTAAAGCAAAAAACAGGTTTACCGCCCTTCGATTTGCTAATGGAATTGCCTTCAAACAAAATTAGAAGACATAATCCCTTGGAAGTATAAAAAAGGAAGAAACATCACAGACAGAAGTGTCCATTTCTTGGAATGTTCTACGTTTTATGACAAAACTACTAGGGAGAGAGAGAGAGAGAGAGAAGACCTGCCAAGGCCAAATTTGTTGGGTGCAAGCAGGTGCAACTCTGCTGAGGAAGATGTAATTGCATTTGCCCTCTCAAACGACTGGATTTGTCCCAGTCTGCAGTCAGAAGTGCTTCCATTGAGGTTTTCGATTCTGCTCATGTTAGCAGTTCTCTCCGCTCCCTCCTGCATTCTGGTTTCACAGCAGGAA
>NW_009648953.1:1375483-1380255 GCF_000708025.1 Charadrius vociferus
TCCACCACTGAGGAGTGGCAACGTCCATCCTTCCTTCTGCTTCCCACGTAAGAAAGCAAGATGAGATGATAAGGAAAGGGACCATTTTTTGACTCTGCCAGCCATAAGCCACCCAGAAAACTTCCAGTATCTAAACATTCACCTCCTCTCTCAGGTTTCCATGCCATTTACCCCCCCACACACGAAGAACACCAACCCAACCCAACCACGCCAATCCCATTTCCTCTCCAAAGGACTCTGTGAGCAAAACAAGCTGGCTGATACTACGTATGTGGCACCGACAGCATGCAAAGCTTTTGCTTGCTCTGCTAATATGACCAGGTTTCCCCTGTGAGTAACCATACCACACTTTTTTTCATACTATGCCTTTACACAGGTGTGAGGGAGGAGGCGTTGCTCAGCTCCTCCATACCCACCAGAAAAGGCGCAGTGTTGCACCATCAAAGCAATCTGATGGCTGTGCTGTGCATCTCTTGCAATCACAGCGTTCTGTCACTCCGATCATCTGACCACCTACGGCTGGCAGGTCAGTGACTCCAGGATGGACGACGTGAAGGGTGGCTCCTCCCACACGCACTGCACCCCTTCTTGCTGCCAGCATCTGCCATTCTAATAGCTCTGCTGCCAAACACCCCCCAAAATCAGATTCAAGCCCGCGTGGGAGAGCAGGTCAGATGGGTACACAGGGAAAACGCAATTAATACAAGTAAAACATTACTGTGATTGAGATTGCAACCTTCCACGCTTCGCCAGTCCTAGGCCAGAAGAGCGCATAAACAAGTAATTAACTTGAAGGGTTTAAGTCTGTTCTTTAGCAAAGCACTCAAGTGCATGATTAACTTCAAGTCTCTGCTGAAGTCCTATCATTTTTTTATGGAGTTTGAATTCAGTTATGGCTTCCCCCCATTCTAACAGAGCAGGCGATGCAAACGAAAACATAAATACCTAAACTCTAGCAACGAGAATAGCTTAATTAAATTCCACAACAAATAATTATAAAAGAAGGGAAAATCTACATCAGGGACCAAAAAAAAAAAAAAAAGCAAGACAAGCACCCTGGCCGTGCGGACACCTGATCCACCTTGAGTGAGAGCAGAAGACCAGGCAAGGAACCCTGCCCTGTCTGCGGCCGTGCTTTACCCAGAGAATGCCGTCCATGCATGCCAGTGTCCTTTATCCAGTGACGGGACTGAGAACCATGCTCACGCCTCCGCCGCGACTCCTCCAATAGCCCTGTTTCTGGAGAGCCATCTATCTGCTTTCTGCTTTAGGAAAAGCCAAACTCTTAACATGTAGCAGGACCTTGGGTTCATTGAAAGGGCCAAATGATCATGGCCTGGAGCACAAATCGATCTTGATCTCATATAAACGTCCTATCAAACAAAGTGATGGTGGGCTGGATCCTTGGGCAACGAGGTCCTTACCTGCCTTTGATCCAGCTCTCCTGACAGATCATTGAGTTAGCTGCTGTTTGGTTTTGGCCTCTGAATGAATGTTTCTGGACTGATTCTGAAATGCAGATGTGACCCGGAGGATAACTCCTGACCCTCAAGGCCGTAACTGCTTCTCACAGAGCAGCCCCACTCCCCCTAGGTTAGAGGCAGAGTTTTCATCCTTGGGAGAATCTAGTTTCCCCTTCCTCCTGCAGTTTTCACAAACACAGCAACCCTTCTGATGCCACTGATGAAGAGAAATAAAATTAACAACAATAACAACAATACTAAGAGAAAAAAACCATAACACAAAGATTAAGGAATGCGTGTGCAATTAAAACCCAGAGTAAAATATAATAATAATAAAATAATAATCATAATAACCATACAATAAAATAACATTATCTTTCCTTTCCATGACACAAGCAGCATGACGCTCTCGCTCCCGAACTGGTGGGAGAGGAGAGGAATGCAACAGAGAGAGCAGGGCTTCATTTTCCTGCCTCAGATGAAAGGGGACGTGCTGTCTTTCCAAGGGAGGGGGCGGGGGTAAGGTGCACAGGCTGCTGGGAGATCGCATCCTCATCTACAGTGTATTGAGCTGGAATAAAGGACAGGCAGGAGAAGAAAACTGTGCAAGGATAGCCCAGGAACCAGAGCTGGCAACCAGGCAGGTTATTTGGTGGTTTGCCAGAAGACAACAGCTTTGTTGAACTGTCTGTGTGTAGCAGGATCCCTTCTTCTTCCAGGCCAACCAAGCACTTACCGCCAGACAATGTATTTGTCTCTGTCTTTCTGTCAACTTTTCCCACCTGAGAGAGCCTCCTTCCTCACTGCCACCCAGGGAACCCATCCCTCGCCACCCTGCCGACGAACCTGCTATTTTCCAGCATCTTGTGAAATACCTGAATACTTCATGCTCTAGTTAGAGGGAAATGTAGAATGTAACTGAGCAGCCACGTAGACTTCAGCTTTCATGGAAACATGCCATCAAACTCTCTTCTGTCCTTCCTCCCCAGGCCATCCACAGACATGGGTACCCTAGAGACACTTCCAAATACTGGTGCACCAGGGCAACTGCCATTACCAGCAAAACTCCCCTCTGAACCAAACCCAACTGTGGAAGAGGCTCTCTTTAGAAACCTGTTGGAAAACCAGACGACCACCTAGCATTCCTCGGCATGGAGGATCCACAGGACCACCATGCTCTCTGGTTCAAGGGCCGCTCTGCTGCTGCAGGCAATCTTTTGGGGTGCAGGTGAGACGGGAGGAGGGGAGGCGCACACCGTCACAGCTATGTTAGAGTGGGTAAGGCCCGATGTATTACAATACTCCTTTCACTTAATAAACCTGAGTTTGACTCTCTCAACTGGATTTTCTCGTGCTTGCTTTGGGACTCCAGCCCTTTCCCGACACCCTCCCAACGACAGACGCTGTGAGAGATGTTGGCAACAATTCTTGTTACCCCCTTTCACAGGCTAAAGTTTTGTTCCCATTTCAGACACACAACTGGGACAACCTGACAACTTGGGAGGACGCTGTCCTCCCACTCCGCCGAGAACGTCAGCAAACAGCAGGATGAGAATTCAGTTTCCGGGGAGGAAACCTGCGATTTCAACAGGATAGAAACAGACCAGTCCACATACGAATCCCCAGACCCTCTGGGAGTCACCCTGGGTCTCACAGCCGACCTGGTCACTTCCAGCCCATCCAGTGCTCAACAAAACACCCAGCTATACACACTTCCAACCCCGACGAGCCTCCCCAACACCTCGCCAAGTGAGCTAAGATTGACGACGTGGGAAAAAAAAACAAACATCACCACCAGCAGCAGAAGAAAATCTGCAGTAACAACCCAAAAAAAAAAAAAAAAAGAAAAAGAAAAAGAAAAAGAGTGAGAGTAAATTCCGACTAGCCTCAGTCAGTTTCTAGGAGTACCAGTGGAAGTAAACCCTTAAACCGCATCTGTAGTTCGGTAAGGCACTACGAGGGAATGATGTAAAACTAAGACTGTGACAGTTGTAATGGCTGTGCCGAGGAACACACCACAGAGAGAAGGCAGCATCTGCACACACACGCACGCACGCACAGGCACGCACACACGCACACACACACACACACGTACATACCTGGACAATCACATTTGTTACATGCCTATGTTATATCACTTTTCTTTGTGCAATCACATTGAGGAATAGTCTATTGGTATCGTTGAAGTTCAACACAAAATAGTAAAAAGGGCGTATGACCTGTATAGTGCTACATTCTACCGGGGGGGATGGGGAGGGTGGGGGTGGGGGCAGCTAAAATGTCTCCTCCTATACTAAAACGGCTAGGGATTGAAAAGGAAAATTTCCAAATAAAATGAAACGCAACTGAAATCCAACGTACATCATTAGAGATCTCATTTAGGAACAGCATTTCTCAGGGATTTATCCAGTGTGTTCAAGGAAAGGGAAAAACGTCCCCATTGCTTCTCTCGACCAGTGCTGCACGGCCTGTTTTGCCCATGTGTGTTTAAGCGTAGCAGTGCTAGATCCGAATTTAGAGCACTGGGACAACATTTTATCCTCCTCCCTCAGCCTTCCTTACCCACTTCCTATTTCCAGAATAAAACCCCCAAACCTTATGTATGCTTTGGGATACGGAAACCACTACAAAGATGGGGCATGAACCCTTTGAAATGCTGGATAAATCCCTAATCCATATACCTATTGGATTAAAAACCTAATGGATTTCATTTTAGGTGTTCTGGACAACAAATTTCTAAATGTAGCTCACTATTGGATGAAAATAACCTTTAAAAGTCTATTGGTGAAGTTCTCCAAAAGACAGGACCCGCTGGGGGGTCCTTCTGCTTCTCTCTCTCTCTCTAGTTTGGTGCAGAATGGTTGGTTTTTTTGTGGTTTTGTTTTATTTTTTTTTCTGTTCTTTTTTTCCATTTTCTTTTTTTTTTTTTTTAAATAAAAAGTGTAGAATTGGTTCTCCCCCTTCTTTCCTCTTTCTCGTTTCTTCCTTAAAGTCTCCTTCGTTCAAGTTTCACGCGAGCCTCCCATTGCATTGTTAGTTTGCCATGTTCTTCAGTACAAAAGCGGCCGCCTCACTCCCCCGGGACGGGTGCGTCTCTCGCTCCTTATTCCAGTGTTTAGATGTAAGGGTACTGGTTGACCTTGGTGGGGCTCAGTGGGTATCCAGTGTAGACTGTGGAGGCTGGAGAAGCACTGATATAGGTCTGATGGGCAAACTGAGCCTGGTACTGACTCGGGTGGATGGTGGGTGAGGGCAGAACCCGCGGGCCCATGCTGACAGGGACCTGGTGGACGATGCTGGCGGGGTAGG
>NW_009648953.1:1380294-1390018 GCF_000708025.1 Charadrius vociferus
GGGGCCTGAGCTATCGTTGGAGTGATGTAGGCTTGCTGTCTCCGGTGACTCCCTGTGCGATCGGTCGCGATGTGCTGCTGGGCCTGGATAAAGACAGCAATAGTGATAAGCGGTTACAAGACAAAAGACGGCTCTTTACCTCAACGATGCCTGGGAGCCTCCCTATGACACCAGGATGGCCTCAGAAAAGTCCCTTGAGCTCCTCCTGACACCCTCAGCATCACCAGTCTTCCCTTGGAAACGGGTGACAGCAAAGGATCCCTCCCAAGCCTAGGAAGAACCTGTAGTTTCACACATTCACCAGAACGGTCCCCAAGAGGAGAACGGAGTCCTCCACTTTGAGCCATGACCTGCTGGCACAGCTACCATGAAGACCCAACCTTGGATGCCCGGCTCCTAAGAACATCTTCCACAACTCCAGTCGCTCACACAACAGACGTTTTTTGTTAGTGAGCTCTCTGCTGACAAAATGTGGTGCACTGAGAAGCTCAGGGGAATGAAGGTGCCTAACGACGCCTGGAACAGGCAATTTATTCTTGCTCAGTTAGGGTCTTTGCGGTTATCATTTCCTCGGTTAGTAAAATAGCTACTTTATTTTTTAAAGATAAAACCCTCGGCTCGATCAGATCCTGTTGGTGCCTGGTACCCTCAGGTAATCAGCTATAATTACTTGAGTACAGGCAATTTCTTGCAGTGGGACAGGAACAATGTACTTTTTCAGGGATTTTTCTAAGTTTTTTTTCTGCATCGCACAAAAATGTCAAGGAGTTTTCCCCATCATTTGTAGTCACAGTATTAAATAACCAATAAAGTAGGAATTAGAAGACAAGAAGGGCAGTGTTCCACGTTATTTCCTTCTATTCTTCCAAGCCTTCTCATCCTCTTTGTAAGCACTCCCTGCGCTGTCATTGTGGCCTAAAATGCGGCAGCCACACTCCTCCCCCACTCTTGGAAACAGCATCTCGCCCACTGCCTCCATTTTCACTCACTTTTATTTCAAGTTGGTTTAAATTTTCAAATTTCAACTACATTTTGAGGGGGAGGGGACATTCTTCTCCCCAAAATTATTTTTTTTAAAAAAACCAGTTCTGCTTATATCCCAATCTGGATGCAAACCAGTGCTGTCCTCTGAGCTCTGTGCACTTTTTCCTCTTGAAACGTTGGTAACTGTGCTGCAACTTCTCTACTCTCATGACCTCACCTCAGGGTAGAGAGGCCCCAGGTGCAGTACGTGAAAAGGTCATTATTTACTGAAGCTCCTGGTGAGCCCTCGGTGTTTTGATCACAGACTATGAAACTTCTTGAGAACTGCGTGCTGCCAAGTAACGGGCTTTGCCCAGATCTCCGCCCAGGTTTATCACGGGACAGATCAAACTCATTACATGATGTCAAAGCAGGACACATCTGATGGGGACTTCTCTCCCAATCCCACAGCCAGGCTGATGCACGCCCTTCACTTGGGAGACACTCTCCCCGTGGTTACCTATAGCTAAGGAGAATTCAGTCCTTCCAACATGGTCCTGCTCCACTCCTATGTGCCTGAGCCACTGCGTCTTCTCTCTCACACTATTCCCACTCAGACTGTTCGATCATCTGGCTTCAAAACACACGGTGAGAGTACCGCCAGCCCTCTCAGGGGTGGGATCTGCACCACCTCCACTGCCTGAGCTGGAAGATCAAAGTCTGCAGTGAAGTTGAAACAAGTTGATCAAACTTGACATGGGGCCCAACTATCATCAGACTGGAACAGGACAGCCCATGCTGGAGGAGTGGTAGGCTACAGCTGGATGACGCACCACCAAAATTTGTCTCAGTTGACTTACCTGACTTAGATTAAGAGGCTGCTGCTGCTGGAAATGTGCTCCTGGTCGCTGCTGCCTATAGGCAACGGCTCCAGACGAGCTCCCTGAAGAGTGACCGCTGGTGGAGGTCACGGTGCTGGAGGACTTGGACTTGTAGGAGGATGAGTGGTGACTGGTGGTGACTGTGCCAGGAAAGGAAACACATTTGTAGCTTACATCACATTCTGTAATTGCTCACCCTACCTTTTCCTCACTGAATCTCCTCCAGAGTGGCTTTTGGGAGGAGACATACAACAGAAGCAGGATAAGAAAATGGTTTCTCTTAATTAACAGAATACCTCAGCAGTGCTTCATATACATGGCCAGCCTGTTATTCTAGAGGCAGACAAGCAGACCCAATAACTGGACCAAAACCAGGCCTGGAAAAGGCCTTATAGAGCCGTCAGAAGTGTGAGAAACTGTTCTGCCAGCAGAACTGTACGATGCAGGTACAAATCCCAAGGAGAGGAAGGAAAGTATAGTGAGCAGAGCACAAAAAAGCCCTGGCTTGGCTGACCTCACGGTGAGTAGGAAGGGAGGAAGAAGGAGCTAGTGGGGAGCTCACCCTCTGAGCCTTTGTGTTCACCAGCAGTGCGTCAAAAGAAAGGACTGCCAAGTAGCTCAAAGCCAATTGCTTCGGGCCAGACTTCCACCATAAGCCCCTTTTCAACACATCGTACTACCTAACATTGCGGAGGCTCTGGATGAGCAAACCTCATCAGTCCATAATGAAGATCCTGGGGAAATGCTCTTCCCAGAAACGTCAACAAGTTTGGATGAAAATGCACATGTGTTTTCAATCTCCTACCCGTTTTAATGTAAACCTATGGAAAGGCAGGGCAGCAAAGGTTCACACTTGCATTTGGGAGCCTGTCACGTCAAATGTTGCGCTAAAGGCTGCATTCTGTTCTTGGGTTTGTACAGAAGTAACGGGGAACGACACTTGCCCCCATGACTGCTGAGTGTACCAGGGCACATAAATAATGCAATATGGCTCCCAAGAACAGATGTGTCACTTGAGAGAAGGGCAGGAGCACGGTTTCTTTGGAAAACAAAACAAAGAAACAAACAAACAAACAAAATGAAACCGAACAATGAGATTCTTCCAAGATAAATCATTTATTTCTTACTAATTTTCTTGACGGAAGAGGTGCAATTTACCTGGTGCCAGGCTATCGCACTCTACCAACACCTCACTGGCCTGGGTTTTCAGTGGTGGCACGATGATCGTTCGGGGGTTCCCACTGCAGTGAGTCTCTGGAACCCCTTTGGTGTCGTAGGTGTTCCCGTTATTCTGCCCTGCACGATGCTGCACGGCGTAAGGACTGTTGTTGCTGGAGGAATCGGAGTAGGGGGAGTCATGCACGGTGACACAGCTGATGACGTTCTTCCTTTGCTTGGACAAGGTGCTGAAACACAAGCACACAAGTGGAAAGAGTGAACGGGCAATGATCGACTTGGAAGCCACCAGAAAACTCTGCCTGCTCCGTAAAGGCAAAGTACACTCTTCAGTCCTCCTGCCAGAGAGAGGCTGCTTAAGCCAAATCCTGGGCTTCGAAACTCACTCGTTGCTATTCCAGGAAAGCCTTCATGGAGGTCAAGGAGTGAGTAAGACATTGTGGATAGATCTTATATTCACACTGCTTAGAATAGCACTGAACCAGACTGCCAGATTTATTTTCAGACTGCTTTTTATATATATGTGTGCAGTAGAAGCCCAGCAGTTATACTATGCTTTGTTACAAGTCTCACCACCCACACAAAAACGTGGTGGTTTCTCCCAGCCTTCCAGCAATGATTTAATAATAGATGCTATGACTTTTCATGATTAAATCCCATGAATCTAGAAAATACACTCTGTTCTATTTACTAATATGGTACAATAGGCATATATTCTCAATAAGCATTTGAAAGTGAGGAACGAATGAAGAAAAAATGAGCAAAGTACGTAAAGCTTTTGGGTTTCTTTTCTTTCTCTGAATAAGCACTGGGTCTCCTGACTCTAGCGTGGATTATCAAGGTCCTGCTGCAGCTAATCTATCTATGACATCAAAAAGGTGATTAAAAAGGAACATCAACACCTCCAAGATTAGTGCTAGAAGTTCATTAGACTAGACTGCATGAGTACGATTGGGATTTGCTCTGCTATTGTGTCTAATTATTCCTGATGGTTTCTCCTTCCTGTTATGAGCTTGTTTAGGGAGCAAAAGAGAGACCGAGAAAGAGGAGGGAGGAAGGGGGATGGTGAAGATTTGCTTAAATGGCTCACATCCTTGACAGAGCACAGACCTTGACTACAGAAAATAGCTGCTATGTTTCACTGATTGCATTATGTTGTTATGGCAACTGAAGTTTTTAAAATGATGAAAAGAAATGGATAGCACATAAAAAGCTAAGTAATTAGGCTTAATGGTGGAAACAGCCCCAACAGGAACAGAAATGCCATGGAGAAAAAGGAATCCATCTCTTAACTTCTTGAGTGTGCACTCTAAAAAGCAAGAGATCCCTTTCCCACAGAGTCTCCTCTCTGTTCTCTCAGTCTGGCCGGTCCAGTCCAGGGAACGGATGATTGATCCGGTCTTAAGTCTGTGATGGAGCCGTTTTCTTCCTAGTTTCAGAACCACTTCCTACCCAGGGAAAGGTGAAGTGGATACTGAGAACATTTTCCTTCCAAGGACATTGTTTGCCGTATTTATTTTTCACAGTGCACTGGTCCACAGGAACAGTGGTGCGTTCCCTTCAACTTGTCTGTCCCAAGGCCTCTCCGTCGGCATTCACAAGCTGCAACTCACCACCTCGCTCCCAAAACTTGTAACTGAAAATCTGTCATCTCTTCCATAAAGAATGCTTTGAGGTGCTGTATTCACAAACAAGTTACCATCACACAGACTTTCCCTGGGCTATCATCACAGCATCCTGGCGTGCCCTGAAGACTACATAAGACCATATTGTTCTACACGCAGTGAAAAATACGTCTCGAGAGGCCCCTGCTTAGACACGTGAAACAGGGCAGATGACAGAGAAGGAGGGGAAGCTATTGCATAACAACCTGGAAGCTGAAAGCAATCCTTGCAGGGGCAGGGATCTTTTCGATGGGGAAGGTGCATGACCGCGAACCCTCGTATTCTGGCTTTGCACAAGGAGCTGGAGAGCGCTGGGTTAGAAATGGAAAGAGCAACAGCGTATCTTAGATGGACAACTACTGTATGTGAAGAAAGATGTAGCAGTTTGGATATGGTGCTAAGGAAGAAGAATATTAAGCTAATAAAAATGACGAATATTGCATCAATATTCCTCTCTCCTTTAGCAGAAATGCCTGTAATCACACATTTATGAGTATCCAAACTGCTTGCCCTTTGCAGCTACCCTTGGCTGCCAGTTGGGAAGAGATATATATTCTCTACCTCTGACAGTTATTACATTTTATAAAGAAAAATCAAGTCACTAAAGAGTTTTCTGACAACTGATAAGGTCTAGCTATTCTTTTACAGTCCCTTCCTTACAGAAGTGGCTGAGCTGCTGAACTGGAAAGACGTGCTCTTGGCTGACATTTGACATGGGAAGGCTGAGCAGTAGAACTGGAAAGGTATTTTTCTGTGTAATCTGTGCTATTTATTGTTTTGGAATGGACATATTTTTCACCAATTTGATTGAGGGCTTGTCAAAGCAGGGACCACGAGAAGTCTCCTTCAAAGTGTTACAGCTCCTTGGTTACAATACGAAAATCAAATAGATCTGTTTGGTTAAACAAATAAGTGACCCCAAACCCAAACCTTTCCAGAGAAGGGGACTGTAGCAGGATATTAAACTCATTTCATGGGTGGGAAACAGAAAAGGACCAGAGTTATGGTCCTGTCAGGCCTTATGCAAGTGCTCAGCACTACTACTATGTGTCATCCACCAAAGTCAGCTGGGCTATTCCAGCAACAGAGCTAAAGCACATGGGTAAATATTTGCAGGATTACGGCCCAAGCATCAGCCTTCCCATTCAGCAGGCGGCATCATTTCAAGTGCATGAGGAGTCCCATTGAAAGCAGCTGGATTTTTGTCTTTAGGAAAGGTAACGACTGCAGTTAACGTCAGAGCAGGCAGAGAAGTCAGTTGGGACTATTCACGCACTCAGAGCTCAGCATCTGCTGTACCACAGCCTGCCTGAGAGATTAAAGGTGGGAATTTCAAAAGCCCAACTCACGCTGAAAATCAGTTGATTCGCAGGCTTAGAGATACATGTGGAGCCAAAACGGGGGCTTTTGAAAATTCAACCCAGAGGAGGTAGCTCTCCCCCTTCTGAAAGCCTTCTTGCTAGCCAGCAACTGTCCTCCTTCCAGCTCCCTCTGAGAACTCAGGTGCTCTTCCCAGCTTGCGGTAATGCAGGAGTTATGTGTGTGAGGTCCAGGCTGATGTATCGCCCTCCCTGCTCGCAAACTATCAGGACTGAGAGCTTTTACCTGTTGACACAGCGCTTGCCTACTCAGCAAGCTTACTGTATTCCTATAACTCAGGCGCAGCTTTTGGGGATGTTTGTGCTTACACAGAAAAATACTATTAAAAGTCTTGCCCCCTTCCTATTAAGCTGACTCCAAGCTTGGTAATTGCTTTCCCTCCTGCAAGCGTAGTAGCAGCAGCATACGTGATTTAGTAGTGTTGAGAGTCGGCATGTGTTCCTGGTCAGCTTGTGTGCCTGCCTGCATTCTGCGCGTAGGTGTATTTTAATTCTCCAGAGGAAGGAGAGGAGAAGATTACCAAAGTGGCATCTACACAGACTGAAAAGCAATAAGTCAGGAAGGCTTTTTAACCCTTGCTGGCTGGAGCTGCATCCTCCCTTTCAGAACAGCAGTTGGAAAAAATATGCATTGCTTTGCCAGTTTATTATTGGTTTATGAGTGGTAGCCCATTCCCACCTGGTCCCGAAAAGCTTGTTCTCAAACTTGGACCCAAAATGTGCAGACACAGAGCACGACCGTGCCTTCGAACACGCAGAAGTAGCTCTTGGAGACAGCCCTCTAACATATACCACCCTCATGAGTGCAGAGCGGAGAGACAGACGGGGGTCTCTATTCCCCACAGCAAGGAAAGATCTCAAGGAAAAGTCTGATGGAAGAAAGAGAAGATAGTTCGTGCGCAGGCACAGGGCAAGAAATGAAGGTGGGCATCTCAGATACTGTCAATGCAAAGGTGCCGAAGGCAGATGTTGAGAATGAAAAATGAGAGGAAATTAAGGAAAAGAAGATTCTGAATTAGGTGTTAAAACAACACTGGAACCATCTGAATAGCCAATGATAGGGACAACAGCTCTTGTAATAGTGCAACTTGAGATGATTTCTACTTGCTGAAGGCCCAGCCCAAAAGGTCAGTATGTCATAGCATTGAGTGAACAGGATCTTTTTTCCCCGAGTATCTGAAGTTACATCAGAATCCCAGAAAAAAATCAAATGGAGTCTATTAGGGGCAATTCTTCAGTGTGGGTCGCCCACAGAGATACAAACCTTTCAGTGTGGCTGACGCAACAGCAACAGAGACTTTCAGCTCTCAAGGTCACCAAGATGGCCTTCTCGTTTGGGGGAAGAAGGCACCCATCCCACAACTGTGCCTTTGAACTGGTGTGCATGTATATCATGGCACATCAGCTTTACATTGCATCACAAAAATTCTGTTCCAGGTCTCTGAAAACTTAGTAACATGCAACCTTTTCAGTTTGCTGCTTCAGAATAATTCACCTATTCTAGGAAAGTGTAGAGTCAGCCAACAAAAACTCACACTACAACTGCAATCGCTCTCTTCATGTTGAAATCTTATGCCATGCATAGCTCAGTGTTGAGAACATGCCCCTCTCTCTTCAGCTCAACCTCCATCCCGACCTGTTAATCTGCTCTCACCTTCTTTGTGAATTTGTGATGGTAAGAAATATTTACCAAGTACTACACTGGGGCCATTTTATTAGGCTATACAGCACGTGCCGTAGCTATTTAAATTGTATATACTGAATTGCTTAGCAGGTTGTAAACGTGCTGCTGCTGAAGGTTTGCTGAGAGAGCTACTGTCTATCTCTGTTATTTTAAGTATTAGTTGCATGTCGGTGTGTCTTCTGGAGATGGAAGGCAGCAATCTTTTTACCAGATGACTGTGGTTAGTCAACGTATTGCTATGCAGAGTCAGTTCATTACTATGCACAGCATAACATAGCCACAATAGGCCAGATGTCAAAAGAGAATTACAAATGGTATTTTGACCCTCACACACGCACATCAGCAAGCTGGCAAAAACACCTGGTTTGTGCCTGCCAGTGATTTCTGCGCGTAAGGGGAATGAAAGTCCTCTGAAGTAGACCCCACCACCAACTGCACTACAACATGAATAAGGTGAATTAACAACTCGCATCAGCTCACGCTCAGTTATAAAGGTGAGATTCACACAGAGACTTCACCGTCTTAAGAATAAGGAAAAAAAAACCAACCCTGCAAGCATTTTGTGGCAGTGAAGATGGCCAATGAGGCAGTTACTCAGTATGCCCACATGACAGCTGTGGTCAGTCTTTCTTGCCCAGGAAGACGGTAATTACTGTGAGGATCCCATGAAAAGCCAAGCTGGAGAGGTGTTACTTATGATACCAGTGCAAATAGAGCAGGTAGTGGGGAAGTGAGGTGCTCTCCTGCCTCCTTGGGGTGGAAGCACCCTCAAAACCACCCACCCCAAGGCCATCATTGTATTGTTTCAAGAAAAGTCAGGTTTTCCTTGGCTGCTGCATTCATTGCTTGGATGGGAAGTCATCTAGGCATGTCACAACAGCCACCTCCACTGCCTTTCCTTCCACCCCTTCCTCCTGCAACGCTCTGCGACGCGACCCTTGGCAGGACGTGGAAATAACCCTCGTTGCACCACCACCAGAGCCCAGCACGTCCCTCCTGCAGGACCATGTGTGCCCTCCCTCCCTCCCAGCCACAACTCAGCCATCCCAGGGTGCACTTGCGCCTCCCTGCTCTGTGTTCAGGTTGTTGCTTTATTTTTCTTCACTTTTAAGCTTCAGAAATATTTAATCAAGGGAGGATTTACATTTAAACCGCTGCGCCATGTGAAGTTGCATACTGGGGAGTACTTAACCCCTACTACTTGCTAGTTGCTGAATATGTGCTCTGATTACTGCGACTGCAGTTGCACTGTTGGTCTGTCTATCTGCTTGACTTTCTTCCTAGAGCAAGTAGAGAAATTTAAGAGGAATAAATTTGCAAGAAAAATATCAAGTCTATGCTCTGTTTTCACTCTCTTCAGCGCTTTACAGGTAATGGTTAGACCTAGATTCTTCTTTCCAAAATAAGTAACAGTCAGGGTATTATCATACAGCACAGCAGTAAACATCTCTTTGGGCTATAAAGTCTCTTTGTAAAGGATGCTGAACTGAGAAGTCTAGAAATTCACTGATGATAAATAAACAGGTTCACAAAATTGTTTCCTGTTCATATAATGCTTTTTATATGCAAATTTTTTCCTGCTGCTGTACAGCACAAAATGTCACATCCAAAACTTTGTGGACATGTGTTTTTACCAGGTAAAAAAATTTCATTCAGTAAAAATGTCCCCTTTTTATTTTGAACATTTCTTTTTTTTTTTTTTTTCATCTTACTTGCTTATATTTTGGAAGAAAAAAACCCCTTCGTTAAACGTGAAAAGAGAAGTCTTCTCCTTAATTAGTTAATCCCCTCACGCTTTCCCTCACGCTTTCTCTCCCTTAAATAAAAGTCAAAACTTCGCATTTTTGAAGCTTTCCCAGATTTCACTGTGCTGGGGACATGACTAGAAAAATCTCAATGTAGCCTGCAAAACCCCTTGGTTTTGACAAACTGGCTTTTTAAATCAGGAATTTTCCCCCTGAAGATGTCTGACCCTTC
>NW_009648953.1:1390043-1427414 GCF_000708025.1 Charadrius vociferus
CTGAGGTCCCTCCTTTGTGATTTCACCTCAGGCTCGGGGCTGGGGCCCAGTAGATGGCCCCCTTTGACAAGGCTCCATCGAGCAGATCCTCCATAGCCCACCTCACACCACCTCTCCAGCACCTTTACCTAACAGGAGCCCAACATTTTCCGATGACTATTGATTTTGAAAAGATTACACCAAGCTACACTCATCAACAGTGCATAACACATGTGAGCAAAGAACGAGGAACGTGCTGGTCTGCCTGCCCGGTCAGCTGGTATTTCATAAACATCCTATTTGAACATCTGTGCTTTTCATTAGGAAAAGGAAAATTCTGCACATATCACACTGAATTCTTCAGATTCTTCTTTCACCAATAAAAAATTTGCATCCCCTGTATGAGAAAAGCGCTCTCTGCTGCTCTGGTATTGCACAAAGGCTTTTCTGTCGGAGTAAATCTGAGCTGTAGGGCTCCTTTACTGCATCAGCAGTATCATATTTTATCAGCATTATCAGCCGTTTTTAAACTGAGACTTACGAACTCTTACATCGTCGAAGGATCTGCTACTTCTCACAACCACAGGTAGCCCTAATCTCTCTTCGCTGAGCAACCAATAAAATAAACATTTTTAGTCTCATGGGTCAAAGAGAAATTTCTAACCCCGGAGGAAATAAGAGAAGGAAGTGCTGTAGCAAATTCAGGAGTTGATCCACAGTCTGTGAAGTTAATGCAAAGATACCACTGCTATCAATAAGATGGTATCAGGCAATTAACTCTGATCTGTCAAGTGCCATATGATTTCCTTATTCTAATGAAGAAAAAGCTAATATTGTTAGGATGTGACCAAGAGCATGTTTCAAGTCACTCCTTATTTTTCACCCCCACAGCACAGCTATTGCCCAATAGGGTAATATTTGCATAAACATGGGCAAGACAATGCGTTCTTTGCACAGTTTCATTGTTGACTCAGATCCTGAACTTATGGGCACTGATTACATTAAAACACATACTTCACTGTCACTCCCATTTTTCTTGGAGCCAAAAAAATGGAAAAGTAAGAAAACTTGGAGGCTACATTCTTACTCCAGCTGAGAATTTGGTCTTAGATATGCCCAGGTCAAAAGGCACTGAGTGAGTTGATTTCACTCTCCTGGAGACTTTAACCAAAAATTCTCATTCTAGACATGCTGTTTTCCATCTGTGTCTCTGCCCCTAATTCTCCACTTGCTCTGGTTACATCTGCACAGGCAATTTAACTCACTCTGGAATTCGAAAAGGTGCCCGAGAACAGCCCGTGTCCATGTGAAATGTCTCTACATGGCTCAGAAATTAAATCTAGCTCTTAAGCTTTGGCCTTCCAGGAATGCTGTCGCCCTGGCACTCTGTATAGATATGCCATATGGATACAAAAAGTAGCCAGGGATCTCATCCCAGGCAGGAACGTGTCCTGAATATACTTTAGTCATATCAAAGCCAGTTTGTTTATGTAAGTCTGGCTCCTGGGACTACTTTCCTAACCCCTCGGCAGACCTTGCCCGAATAGTTAAATACCCCAAACTCCCAACTCGATTTCCAGACATTTTCCAGAATTTTGTTCTGGCTGTTCCCCTGGAGACATGCCAAGTGAAGAAACTGGTCAGATGGCAGCAAAGTTGAAGCAGAGGAGACAACCATTAGCTGAAGTGGCTGCAGGATCCCAGCTCTTGCTCCACCCCGCTCTGGACCCAAGATGATACCCAGGTGGTAAGTATAAGTATTTGCACATAATTTCCCAAAGCCTGGGATCAGCACCATGCATAAACATGCTTACAAATAGCTCCCATGATGCTTGAGATACCCATCCTCTTCACGCTGCCCAACCTGACAACCTTAGTTTTTAGCATCTCTTTTGTCTTGCCCTTCCTTTCCCTGGAAGGGCCCTGGAAGTAGGAGCTCCTTATGTATAGTCCACCTGACCTTCAACTCTTTCTGGAAACAAGCTGTGTTCTCCCTACTAAACTAGGGAATACTGTAGCTATATTTCTGTTTTTTAAAAAGTGAAATAGCTGGAGAGGGACTTTTTACAAGGTCATGTAGTGATAGGATGAGGGGTAATAGTTTCAAACTGGAAGAGGGTAGGTTTAGAATAGATATTAGGAAGAAATTTTTCACTATGAGGGTGGTGAGACACTGGAACAGATTGCCCAGAGAAGTTGTGGATGCCCCATCCCTGGAAGTGTTCAAGGCCAGGCTGGATGGGGCTTTGAGCAACCTGGTCTAGTGGAAGGTGTCTCTGCCCATGGCAGGGGGGTTGGAACTAGGTGATCTTTAAGGTTCCTTCCAACCTAAACCATTCTATGATTCTACGTTATGCTGTCCTGTGATCAATTCCCCATGATAATCATTGCATTCACGGCAAGCCTGCATGTGAGGACCACTGAGCTCTCGCTGCCTGGTGGAGTTCACTGGTAGGGAGAAGGGGAATGGGAAGTGGCGGCGGCTGGCAGGAGGCAGGCTGAGATTGCGGCCCAAGGTGCCTGAATCGTGTGGCTCTTCTTTACAGATTTTTAGCTCCTTGAGGCCAAATGCATCTCATCTGTTCTGTGCACATTTGCAGTGCTCTACTTATCACCACAGTGCAGAGATGCAGAGATATAGATAGGTATCTCCAGTGATTAAAGGAAAATCTGCCATGGAGCATGTCCTAAATAAATAAAAAAATTAATTCTCTCTCAACAATACTGGAAGAATAAGGTTAAAAAATTCCTAGCTCAGTTACCAACATAAGGACGGTATAATTATTCAGCTGTTTGCAAGGCTACTTCTCTACAACTTAAAAAGCAGAGTGATGTCTTGTGACCGGCATCAGATGGGAAACCTAGAGTGCTTGCATGTGATGAAAGGTGCTGAAAAGACAGTCCTGGAAAATTAAGTCCTCTCTCATCCACAGCAGATGATCAGCAGTGGCAGCAGTTCTGGGCCGCACTGTTCACTCAGGTGAGTTAATTCTCTGAGGAGCAAACTCAGTCACCATGGTCTTTACAGCCTCATCTATGCCTCTCTGCAGAGTCAGTCAAAAAGACCTCAGTTTCTGCCACTTAAGACAATAGTTCAGGGACGTGTTGGCAACACAATCAGAACCGAGCAAACCTCTTGCAATGTGTTTACCATTATTGAGTGTTTATGAAACAACCCCTAATTGTTTTTCAGGACCTTTTCACGGAAAATAGCACATATGGAAGGTGTCATTTAATGCTCTTTACAGATGCCTGGATCACTTAGAGAAAAGGGAATTTTAAGCTACCTTCCTTCCAAGCCCTTATTTTGTCTTTGTTTTAAACAGCTATCTGACTTAAAGAGGCTCATCACCATAGGATCTCTATAAAGTTTCCTTTCAACGGTTCTGTGAGATAGACAAAACTATTATTTCCTCTAACAGATGAAAGACTATGGCATAGAGGGGCTACTACGCTTCTCCAAGGTCACACAGAAGATGTACAGCATGATAGGGAACATCACCTAAGTCTGCGGAGTCCTCAGCTAGTATTTTAGCCTCTCCATCATCTTTCCTCTCAAATGACAGATGACCCAGGTGCTGAGACACAACTGTAGCTCCTTGGACCCTACAGCAACTCCTGGGATGCTCCAGCGCTTCTCTGCCTCTCTCTCCTGCACACAGAGAGCAGAGAGCCGCTGCTCACCTGGTGGGTGCATGTTTCTGCTCCTCCTCTTCATCTGTGTCGCTGCTGATAGTGATGACACTCACGGCGGGGCTAGGGGTGTCGGGAATGATTATCGTCTGCCGCTGCCGCTCCCTCGTGGTGCTGGTTGCCACATCGCCCCAGCCGCACGTGACGGAGGTGCTGCAGGCAGGGCTGTTGTGCACCATGGCACAGCGGGGAGGCGTGTTTTCCTTCACTCGTTTCGACCGCTGAGGCGAGCTGATGGATTGAGAGGATGAAACTTCATAGGTGGATGCATTTCTGGAAATGGGAAAGCTTGTTAGTTGGTTAAAACTCAAGTTTGCTTAAGTTGCCCGTCACCATGGCTTTTGATTCCTGGTCTCTGATTCAGTGGCACTGATTTATGGAGTCTAGGAAAACTGCATAATTGGCATAGTCACCTCTTCAAAGGACAGAGTGCCTCACATGACTTATTCATATAACTGGCTGAAAAGTAGCTTCTTTTAGTAAAAAATTCAATTTTGTTTTCCCTTGAAATTTCCAAATGAGAAATGCTGTGTCCCAGGAGTGTGCGCTGGGAGGCAGAGGCTAGTCACACAGCCCAGTCATACAAAACACAGGCAGGCACAGTATGGCTCTCGCAGAAGGAAGAAGAACCCAAATGATAATCCCTTTCTCCTGTATCACGCATGGATGCATCATGACCAGATATTTTTTGGCCAGAAAAAGCTAGGGGTAAAATTAGAATTTGTTATGGAAACCAACAATAATTTATCAGGAAAACTGCTTTTCCTAGCTGAAAATTTCATTTTCTGTTTAAGAACCATTTCAACGAACATTTCCTGCCCCATGCTTCATCCTCTAGGATAGTGGAGTCCCATGGACGAGAGCACGCAGATGGGAGGACATATACTCAGTTTCATTTCATTCCCACATGAGGCAGCAGATACAACATACATAAATCAGAAAGAAAAGAACAACCTTTGTATTACACAGTAGAAAAACATTCTCAAGTCTTGTTTTTTTCCCCAGTCTTCCTACTTCAGCTTCCCTACCTGACAGTTGGAAAGGGCCCACTTGGATCAGGGATCTGAACACAGAACCTGTCCACCAAACAGTGCAGCACAGGTCTGCAGATGGGAATATTTACTGAAGCACACTGACTAAAGCCCATTTCACTCATTTCCCACATTTTCTTTCTTCCCGTTTTTTTTTTTTTGTTTTGGGTTTTTTTTTTTTGTTTAAACATTTGTTTCTTCTGCCTATTGCAGAACATTCACAGACTCGAAAAGGAAGCAAACAAAGTTCTGGTTTTGTTCTACAGTGGGGCCTAGGCTGCATGTTCAGCTTGGCCCGAAAGCTAACAAAAGGAATAAGTGGCATCCATCAAAAGGAAGTCATTATGGACGTATCGCACTATATCAACTTACACAGGCTCTTTTGCATAACAAATGGCTGCACAGTAGCATTTGCAGTGCTTTTTGAATACCAATGAGCAGCGTGGAGTACCCTCCTCTCCAGAGGAGCACGTTCCTCATTTGGCTACAAAAGCATCACAATTAATGAAGCCGTAGAAACCCGTTGCTCTGAAAGTGTCCGATTCCTCCTGGACACTGCCCCCCTGCCCCTGGAGAGGGAAGGGAGAGGGGAGGCCCTGCACAGGGACACTGGTGACACTGGTTGCAAAAGGCTCTCTCTTTTGCTGGCTTGCTGGGGACGGAGCTGCCTCTGCTCTACATTACGAATGGACTAAGACAGCTGGAGCCCACCCAAAGTAAATGCAACATTAGAGAGCAGATAAATGGGAAGGACTTAAATAGTGGCCTCTTAACTAGAGTCAAATTGGTTGTGAACTCGGAGCTCCTCTGGCCCCAGTCCAGTCACCCAGGAAAACCACAAGCTGCTCTGTTTTTGCCACTGCACAAGTGGTGACCCATTTTGGTTCTTCCCCCTGCACTGTTTTTTTTTGGTTTTTTTTTTTTTTTTAAAGAAATGTCCGAGTTTTGCAGCCCAGAGGACTTTCCCCAGAACAGCTGCATATACATCTTAAACAGCCTTGTCCTCTAGGCAAGATCACAGGGCTGTGACAGGCACTGCCATCACCCTATCGTTCGAGTTGCACCACATAGCACAGTATGAACCAAAACCCAGTCTCCTCCTTGCAGAGCCAAATGGTCCTACTGAGAGTTGACAGATTTAGGTATCTAAGGACACCCTCTATGAGATATCCTTACAAAGTGCTCCCTATTTTACGCTGTCATAATTATAGAAAGGCCAGTGTGGCTATCTGTTGCTGGTCTGTACTGCTGAAGACAGGCCAATAACCTATGTTAGGGGCTAGAGAGCTTGCAGATGCCCTAAAGCCACCCCAGTTCTCCACTCTGCATGGCATTAAAGTTCAGAAGGTGTAGGTCATAATTCTATTGCTTTTGAAAGGGCAGATCTTGTGGCACGTGCTCCTGAAGATGCGGTCCCCTGGACCTGGAGGTACACCACCCTGGGGAAGTGCAGACACTGCACCTCAGGAGCACTTCTTCGAGACGATGTGGGAAGAAAAGGTGTGGCGACCGGGCATTGCGCCACACTGACCTAATACAATCACATTTTTAATTACGATGACTACAAGGCCTCAGGTAATCACAAGGGCATAACGAGCTGTATGAACAGGGCCCGAGTCTCCCATCCTGCATCCCCTCCAGCCACCAAGTCCTGCATAAAATGATGCTTACTGGATATAAAATGTGCCTGACTACCTCTTAGTCCCTGGTCTCCTGACCAGGGTATGGAAGGGGTGAAGCAGCAAAGAGCCTAGCCACAAAAAAACGTGATCTCATCACTTGTGGGCTGCGGAACAAACTTTTTTTTTTGCCCCACGGGTGTCAGCCACTACCACCCTCTCCAGCACGCTTGCACCGCAGGGCTTGCATTCAGGACGACCCCAGTATGGCCTCACCGACCCCACGACCAGCGCCGGCGCCGGCAGCCCTGCACACTCACCGGGGCGCCGACTGGTGCTGCTTACTCTTCCTGGCGGAGGTGGCGGCGGCGGGCGGCTGGCGCATGACGTGAGCGACACCCACGTTGACGGGCTGGGCTGCGGGGAGAGTCACATGGCTAGCTAACAGCGCGGGCTGCTGCATGATGGGGTTATAATGGCTGCCGTGAGCGTGGGTGTTTCTGCAAAGGGGGGAGACAGGCACACGTTTAAAATGCAACCGGCGGCTCCTCAGCGGGCGGTTTCACGGGGCCCCACCGCCCTCACCGGGGCACCCTCCTCCGGGGCCCCTTGGGCTCCCAGTCCCCCCAGAAAGGAGTGGAAACCCGTGGGCACGGCACTCCAATTCAAGGACAGGGAACTGCGAAGCCGCCCGCAGCTCTCAGGCAGGGCGGTCGCAGGCTGCAGCCTCCTGGCCTTATACTCCCGGTCCGCAGCCTTGCAAGACCCCATCCCTGCCTCCCGCCCCGGCTCTTCTCACGCCTCCTCCAGCACTGGTGAGTACTTCAGGGAGCCTCCCAGCGCCTCCAGTTTACCTCCAGTCTGCCAACGGTTGGGTTCCCGCCATGGACTCCGGGATGACGGTCGCGTGCTGGACAGAAGTGTGGGTGGCCACCCCGGTCAGCTGCTGCCAGGCAGGAGGGAGCAGGATCTGCTGAGTGCCACTGGGCCACGCTTGCTGTCGGACAGAGGGAGAGCGATTTCTTAAACAAGAAGCACCAGACACCGAGTGTGGCGGTGGCCCATGCTCAGCTGGGGCTCCTAATAATGATCACGGTCATGCTACCTAGCTCTTACCGCTTATCAGTAGTAGATGACAAATACTTTTAGGAAACCACAGTAAAAGCAGTAAAAGTCATCAATACAGAGAGTGCAAAGGAACGGGGGGGAAAAATCCCTGCCATGCAAAGCAGCAGCAGTTCCAGGTTAAACTGGGAATGGGAGGGATTGAAACTGATTGGCATTTCAACCCAAACATCAAACTCTTTAGCACCTTTTAATTTTGACTCTTCAGATCAGTTGGGCTCTATGGTCCCGTTGTTATTTTCCCCCTCCTACAGCAAATTTTCCTTCCCACCCCAACAGGACCTAAAGGACTTCAGGAACTTAAAGGAACTTAAAGGAGAACTAAATTTCCAAGGATCAGGAAAGAGAACAGGGGGCCGCAAGGCTTTTGCAAGGAGGAAAAAAAGGAGGAATTTGGGGATACCAAAAGGGAGTGAGTATGGTCACTGAGTGCTCTTCAGGAGGAACATCTTGCTGCACAGGCCAAGGAGCCCAGCAGCCTGCTTCCAGCTGACCAGGAGCTCCCTGGCCAAAGCAGAGCGGAGCCGTGCATAGCAACAGATTGCATGCCTCTCCTCTTCCTGTGCTCTACGGCTTTTTCTGAGTGGGTCCCCCCCTCGCACGGGTGGAAATCTCTGCCCTGTGAGTTGAGCCATTGCTCTGCTATGCAACCACCCCTCCAGCTGCGCTGCCACAGGCATGACTCAGGTCGTCCTGCTCCAGTGACTCCACACTACGAGTCAGGCAATTGGTTTTCTGACTTGGGAAACTTTCTTTGCTATGTGCTGCCTGAAGGCAGCTCCGGCAGCTTCTCATGGCCTGGGCTGGAGAACACTGGAGTAGTGGCTACAGCCCTCCTTAGTCCCACACGGCACCTCTATATTGGACCCATGTTATGTTATCTCATGGCTCTAAGGAGGTTAAATTTCAAAGAGGAGAGGCTTCTTTCTTCCAGGCCTGCATTTGTCCCCATCTCTATTCTCACAAGAATCCTGTTAACTATTCCCATAATCCCCTCCTATCCCCCAGTAAAAAAAAAATACCCCACCACACCACTCCCCCCAAACCCCCCACCCTTTTCCCAGTTCTGCTCCAAAATTTGGCTGTCTTGTAATTTTCTGTGTTGCTGAGTTAGATGAAAAGGCTGCTGTGGTGAGGCCTCTCAGCAACATCTGCAAAGGATGGACAGTCGCAGGGCTCCTGAGAGCTCTTCATCTAAGGAGCTACAACCATGGAGCTGCTTGGAGCAGGTAGGAGAAAGAGGCAGAGATGCAAAAAGATCAGGGAGGAAAAAAGCTTTTTTTTTAAACTTTTTTTTCCCAGCGTTGATTTAAAAGAGGAGACTAAACTATTGTTGCAGTCATTCCCAGGGGACTACCTGGATTTACTTGCACAGAAATCTGCTTCCTCCCTTTTCAGGAAGAGAACTGAAGAAATCTAAGCTCCTTTCCCGACTGCAGTGCATAAATTTAGATGCAGTGTCAGGGTCCAGGCACAAATTCCTCACTTATTAGGTAAGGACCACTGAATCATTTAATCTGCAGATAAGACTTGTCTAGGCTGATCCACTAGCACAGTGTGCTGTGCTTCCACATGGGAGGCTTGTGCTGGCAGCCGCAGCCTCTTCTCAGTTATTGCATTACTGCGAAATTGTGCCGCCGCGGCGGAGCGCCGCGCTGGCCCCTGCGCTCGGGAGGTGGCGGGTCCCCCAGTGTGACAGAGCTCCCGCTTCGGATGTAGAGCAAGAATGACTAATGGAATAAGCGTGTTTGTTCTGAAAGCCGGTGGCAGGACCTCCGTGGGAAGAAGTGTTGTTGGGAAGGAGTTAAAAGGAGAGAAAATCAAGAATTCAGGGCGTTATTCAAGGACAGGGGACAGTTCTGGGTCACGTCATGGAAGCCTGCCAGAAAACTGTACAGCTTTGTCTCTTTCGAGATCTGAAGCTGCAAAGAGCTATTCGTAAAGACAGGATCAGGCGCCTTTCACTGGTCTCTGCGCATAAAGTACGTGAACCACACTTGCTTAAGAGGGAGAAAATAGACCCAGAGAAGTTACAAGTAAGTTACTTGCACCACTGGCTCTGCATCTTGCAGGCTGCTTGCTCTGTCTAGCTCTACCCCACAGGCTGTGGACACACAGCAGCCAGAGATGATGCTCAAAATCTGTCACCGCCTCTGCCCTGGGTCCCCCCAGCTCCTGGAGCTCCCTCCCCTCCTCCGGGACTGCTGGTCTCATACAAAATGTACAGGGAGACCCGGACGCCGGCTGCACTGGGATGTAGTAAGGCTTTGCCAGCCACAGCCATCCTTACGCGGGCAAGCACAGCGACCTGCGCCATGTGCTGGGCAGGGGAGAAAGCCCATTGGTACTACACAGTGGTGGAAGCACAAGGAGCAGCATCGTGCCTGATCAGGGGGACGAATAAGGCAAGTGGAAAGACAGAAGTGGGCTCTGGAGGCGCTATGCTTTCTGCCGGGGACAGTCCCTCTAGCAGTTGGAGCAATCGCGTGGTCCGGTCTGAAGAGCATTAGATAAGCAGCTGTGCATGAGAGGAATAGCTCTCTGCTGAGAGAGGGACATGCAGCCGCTCAGAGATCAGATGTGACTACAATGCATTACAAAGAAGCTGTGTTTTTCCATTCAGGAAACTGGAATTGGGTACAGATTTGTTTATCAGACCAGCTGCTCAGCCCGAACCGAGCGAGGCCCGCGGACACCAGATGCCACCGGCATCAATCAGAGCGCCTTGAGAGGCAGAGAGGCAGCTAGCATTTCTCATTGCGTGAGACAGACAGATATATCAACAGGCAGACTGCCTCTCTTTTATTAAATCAAAAATTAGAAACCTATGCAAGTGAGGAGTGTTTCTCAGAAACAGCTTAAATTGCCTTGTGGAAGCGACAGTGAATAAAATGTTAGTTGAAAGTACAAGAAGGGCAGCCCATGAAATGGGAGTTCATGTAGCAGGGGCGGCACAGAAATTGGTAACAAAGCTCCTTCTGAACACTCCCTCTCTCCTACAGAGACTGTGTGGTGACCCCAGCAAGGCCACCTCGAGAAAAAAGAAGGAGCTGGAGGTCCCAAAATCTTTCAGGATCCTGCTGCCTTTGGGATGTTTCAGACCCGACCCTCATCCCTTCAAGCCCCATGTAAAAGCACATCTCAGGAGGCCTGGCAGAAGGGCAGGGGCTCGCAAAGCTCTGTCACTTCACCCACTGCCTTGGCTGACTTCTTGCACAAACACTAGCTGCCTGCAATGGTGCCTGCACAGACTGCTTCTTGCTTTGCCATTATTTTTGGTTTCCCTGCCTCTCAGGCTCTCCTTTCCTACCAAACAAGAGTGGTGGCCACGTAGGTTGTTATGACAGGCTGCAACAGAAGTAAGTTGGATGTTTCAGACAGCCCTCTAACAAAGACTCTGCTATTGGGAAGGGGCAGGGCATGGTAGCTAAATGAAATCACACAGGCTGCAAGTTGCGTTTCGATCTGCCTTCACCAGACAAGCGTGGTTGGCGGCTGGCAAAGAAAGGCAATTGCACCAACGGTCTTACCCCAGCAATGCAACGCACAGGCATAAAACCCTGAGGTCTGCTGGTACCTGACTGCGCATGAATGCGCTGGCGTTAATGAAGGTATGGTAGATCAACCAATCTTGAGTCAGAGGCATGGATTTTTGACTTGTAGGTCCCCTTTTCCAGACTGCACAACTTAATACTAAGTATACTAGGCGCTTTTATTTTTTCTGCCAGAAACATGCCTGATATTGGCAGAGATACCACAGCACCAGCTGAAAACCAGTAGGGGCAGATTCACCGAAGCCAGCACAAGGAGGAATGAACTGCTCCTCCTTTTTTGAGGAGCTGGAGTTCCCCTTGAGGATGTGCACATTATCGGTGGTACCCGTTCCCGTTCGGGTTTTTCTGGGAGGAACCATGCTTTTCCTGTGAGCGCATTTCAGACAATTGTGCCAACAAGTACTACTGACAAGGAGAGCTCCTTGGCCGTGGGGCCCTTGCCTCTGCCCCCTACATCTCTCTCATAACTTAAGAGCAGAGGGTAGCTCATAAAACAGAAGGGTGCAAACTTAAAGCATAAAAGATATTTATCGGCAGCATGCAATTCACCAGCACAACTCCTGGCCACAAACTACCACTGAAGCTGTGAGTTCCGGAGGATACAGGAAGGTTATTACTAGTTTCTCCTCAGCAGAGGTCTGACACAGCTTTCCCTGAAGCTTCCCACTGATTCCAGTGGAGAAGCAGAAGGAAAGAAGGTCCCTCCAGAGACTTTTGCAACTCTGACATAGCCTTTGAGGTGAACAATGAACTGGGGGAGGTTTGGACACTTCGGAGAAAGCTAGAGAGCCTTATATGGCTGCCCGAGTCTCCAAACTGCACCACAGAAGGCTCTCAGAGAAAGCTACTCTCCTGAGCCTCAAAGAGCTAAACAATACAAAAAATACCTGCCGCGTTCAGTGTCTTCAGAGCTCCTTACCTGTGCGAGGAGTCCTGGCTGGATCTGAAGAGGCTGAGCCCCAGGAGCCTGAGTGACAATGGGAACGGCGTTCTCCATCCGAACTGAATACCCAGCATGCTTCGAAGGGGAAGCTTGTAACCCTGTTGCACCAGCACAGAAGGTACAGCATTAGCCATCAACAGCATTGCTAGGAACAGGACTCTGGTTTTCAGAGGTGCCTAAGGGCACTTGTTATCGTCCACTTAAATTGCAGTGTTCAGTCCCTCCAAAAAATCTGGCTCTCGAGAGTCCCACATATTCCACCCCAGCCCAAAGATGTCCATCAAATGTTGATAAACATGATACATGCATAAGGGTGCAGAAAAGGCATTGATAAAGATGTTATGGGATTAACTGAGTTCATATTTTTAGGGTACCTCGAATCCGTGGAAAACATCTCAATACAATGTGTACAGGGAGAAAAGGAAGAGAGGGGAGCGAATGGCTTCTCTTCCGCCACGTTCTGTGGTTTCACAACAGAAAATGGTCCTTGCCAGCCAAAAAACATTGCTATGTGAGAATGCTCTCTCATAACCCCAGTGGGACAGTGGGATGGGAATCCAGAACTGTGCACTCACTCAGCCTTGATGGGAACAGGTGATTTTCTCTTGCACAGTTTCTCAGGACTCATATTTAAAAGATGCTGTTTTGACTGTGTAATCTAGTACACCCCAAACTCGAACCATTGCTGACTCAGCCACGCATCAGCCTAACTGAGCTGGAGGGAACTTCCCTCTCGACCACCTTAAGGTGTGACACAGCCTATGCTACATCCCCTGCTTTAGCCTTTCTTAACACAGCAAGCAGAAAATGTTAGCTTATATATTCCAGCAATACATTTCTGAAGTAAACCCCTTGAGATGCGTGTTAACTATGCAGAAGAGGTCTAGCTGAACTCCCCTAGTTCAAAAGCGCTTTGATAATCTTGCAGAACATTTAACAAGAGCCTAGAGACTGGTCCACAGACAGACTTGTAGAAATGAAAAGCAGAAGTTGCACCAGCCAAACCAAGATCTATTTAGACCACTTCCTACAGACACCTGGCTAGTTTTTCCAAATGGCTACAGCATGTAAAGTCAAGAGAAGGACAAGTGGATAAATCTGATCATCACCCAAGTTGTCTGACAATGGTACCTGCCACTGGAATACACAGGCAGAGCTGTTTGCGGCAGGGCTGGAGCTGAAGGAATGGTACTGATAAATGGTCATGAGTATCTGTTATGGGGCCAAACTCTCATCTCCACCAGCACCACACTCCCTGCTGCATTATCCTCCTGAGTCCCCTTTTTAACAACTGAATCACTGAGAAGTGATGAACCCGTTATTTATGTACTGATTTATTGTTGTTGTGGTGGAAAGTTTTCTAGTTTACCAAAGTGAGGTAGAAGAGCCTCAAACTCTGTTCAGGGCAAAGGATAAAAAATACCACATATTATCCCCCAACCCCTTCTCAGTGCCTGCCGCGTTGTTTTAGACCAGCCACCTCCAACTCATGATGTGCATGCATCTCATGAGGTGCCTGCAAGATCCTCCGTTGTTGCAAACATTTCCATCTGCAACAACCTCGTTGTTCTGATTTACTAGACCAGCAATTTGTCTACTGTGTGATCTGCACTATGGAAGCTTGTTTCCAACAAGACCTAAATGAAGCAGCAGTGGGGAGGGAGCAGCGACCGGTCAAGACCTGGCAAGGCTGTTACTTACCTTGGAAGCCTGGTGGGCAGACGATGAGAGCTTGCTGGAAGGGGTCGGGCCGGGCACAGATCTGCGCTGTTCCAGTCTGCAAGGGCATGCTCCGCTGGGCCACCGCAGCCATGGATGCCGCTGAGGGCTGGTAGAGTGCAGATTGGTAATTTAGTATGGAGACCTCGGGGTTGGCTAAGGAAATAGTGGCACTGGAGGAGGTGGGAGCCAGGTTGGTGGTCTAAAGGAATGATGGGAATTAAACAAAAACAAACAAAAATGAGGGAGATGGGTACGTTGGAAGAAGCAAAATCCAAAAATAAAATAAAAAAGTAAAATAGTGCAAGATAAATTAAAAAAAAAAAACAACAAACCAAACCAAAAAGACCCAGCAAACAGAAACCAAAGAAGGGGGTAGAACAGGACACTGAGGAGCACAGAGGCAAGGGCAGTGATGGGGAAAGGAGCACGATCTGCCTGAGTAACCACAGCTGTACCATGCCACGGGACCTCTGGCCACACAGTACTGCTGTGTACTGCTTGGAGACATAGCGCGTTTTCCAAAGCAGAACTGTAGCCCCATTTATTGCCCAACTGGCTCTGATTCGCAGCATACAGACGATGGGTTCAGAAAATACTACCATCCCCAAATCACGTTGTTCTCTCACCATGCACATAGCTCTAGAAGAAGCTCACATTTCTTAGGTAAAAGAAACTCAGCACCTCCATGCCCTGTGAAGCCTCATCCTGAGAGGGGAGACTCATTCCAGCTTTTCCTCTACTAGCTATCCAAGATGGCACATGGCCCTTGAATTATGTTTTGAATTTGAAGGAATCAGAAGGCATAACAGTAGGTAATACTTTCAAAGTCCAAACTTCCCTTGGCTGGACTTTAAAATTTCTGAGAGCAGACACTCCAGCAGGGGATGTTGCAAAGCCACAAAAATCAGCCCAGTGTTCTGCAAAACATCTAGAAATCTTAGGGTGATTTGTTTTTTATTTGGACTGAGTCTGTAACAGTTGCAGACAAACAACCCCTAAACAGCTCTGCCACTGCTCTATAAAAACATGCCCTTAGCATTCATGTCCAGACAACTAGGCTCTACCAGACCAGAGTCCACCTTTCCCCTCCATCCGAACGCACTGACATCACTGCTGGAGATAGGTGAGACCACAATTTCTGATGGTGAACGTACGAACCCAGGACGAGGCATTGATCAAGGCTGCATGAGGCAGCAGGCTCAGCATTTTGTGCTGCCCTGGTTGCCACCGGGCCTGGTAAGGGTACCTATGTTTCACTGCCACAGCCACGAGGGATGTGACACTGAAACATTTCTTCCTCCTCCTCCTCTCTCTGTGCAGAGGCAGAGAAATGCAATCTGTTCTCCTGTGCAATACGACCACAGCCACGAGGGATGCGACACTGAAACATTTCTTCCTCCTCCTCCTCTCTCTGTGCAGAGGCAGAGAAATGCAATCTGTTCTCCTGTGCAATACACCGAGCAGCAACCGCGACAGCTCCCACACTCCTAATCTCAGTTGTTGTAACTGGAAGGAGGCAATCTCCAGATATTTTGCCGAGACAGGGAGCACTAGCGAGCCAAGATGAGTGGTATGTTGAAGAGAACGGTGAAAGGTTTAGAGCTCGTTCAAATTAAAACAACCTTCCTGGAAATGTTTCTACCACTTCTAGAAACACTGGAGATATCGGTTTTGCTCACAACGCACACCCCTTATGAGAATTCAGAGATTACCACGGACCTCCCCAGCCAACAACCGATCTTAACATCAAGTGAGTTGTGAGGAAACGAAAGCAAGTCTGCATTTCCTACTAGCGCCTGTGGTACAAATGACGTCTCTGCCCTGCAGCTGGGGCCTCGGGGAGCATGTAGCACGCATTTCTTTAGTCAGCATCTCAGAAACAGCCAAGAAAGGGAACCGGTGTTTGTACCTAATACCCTATTACACCAAGCCATGACCTATCTCTGTCTGCGTCTCCTTAATGAATTGCTCCAGAAGACCTTCTGTGATCACATGTATCAAGAACTGAGTCATGAAGTCTGGTTTTCTGAGTGACAAAAGAACACCCTGTACGTTTACACAGAATCCTTTAGCTCCCTTGCTTTTCCAAGCACCATTTCCGCAACGCCACCTGCAATCTCTAGAGTGAATCTTCAGCAGCCTGTTCCCAAAAGGCTTAAAAGACAGTAGCTATTTCTTGAGCTTCACTCTCCTAGAGTGCAGTCCCTGGAGAGTTTCCTTTCACTGCTGTAATA
Source organism: Charadrius vociferus (assembly GCF_000708025.1). Taxonomy (NCBI): domain Eukaryota; kingdom Metazoa; phylum Chordata; class Aves; order Charadriiformes; family Charadriidae; genus Charadrius; species Charadrius vociferus. Next base: position 1,405,944 of record NW_009648953.1, read on the forward strand.
CAGTACTGCAGTAAACAACTAGCCTGCTACTCACACAAAATTTGTAAACCCAGTGTCCCCCAACACTGGGGCATGTAAAACTAATGCAAGACTCCAAAGCACGATTACAGAGCCAGAGCCCACCAATGTAGAGTGCAACTTGTTCGGAGTGGGGGTACGTGCACACGGTTCCCACGTCAACTGCGGCACCTGGAGTAAACCCAATGAGAGATAAGAATAAACATTACCACTAAACTCTTCTTTTCTGTTCATCGGTTGCTCTTCTGCATCTGTTGCAGAAGGGTTTAAATTCTTTCGACTTCAATGCCAATTTGAAGAAGTGTTGTAAGATCACAAATACTTCTACCTGACCCAGGGAACGCAGTCCTGCTTGCTGCATTAAGGGACTAATGAGCTTTTCCCCATAGCAACTTCCCAACTAAGCAGGATTTATCACCCCCAACAACAACATAAACAACGAGGGCAACATTTCACCGTCGCACAAAATGTCACAAGATTACCGCTTGCCTGAAGAAAAGAGAATGAAGAAGAGTGGAAGAAGGACAGTAAAAAAGTACCATCTTTTTGCAGGCATGTTAAATGGGATGCTACTTTGCTTTTCATCTTCTAGACCCTACTGACATAAACGTTTCAAGCACTGGCTGCTTCTGATCGATGCCCTTACCTGGTTATGGACTGTGTTCAGCTGGTTGTTAAAAGTCATGGTCAAGTTGGTCGATGTGCTTGGGGCTACGTGGGTGATGAATGGCGTCTTGCTCTGGTTCACTGTGTCATACATATTCACCCGCCGCTTGCAAATCTCCATGTTCTGAAAGCAGGACTTGACACTGTGTAAAGGGGGGACAAGGAAGAGATAGAAAATCAACCACCCGACCAACACAGGTTAACAGTTCATCACAGTGGCCCTGCATTAGGTCTCCACGGCAGGCTTGGCACTTTCTAGGCTCTTAAAGCCCTTTGCTATTTTACGCAGGTCTCTCTTAACCACTAAGAGTCAGATTAACCCTGTACTGAAGAGGGCCAAATGGGTGTCAAGATGAGGGCGGCTGCTCTGGGACTCCTGGGTGTCCCTGTGTGTCTCAGCACTGCAATGTAAGTCACAGATAGCAAGCAAATCTGTTGGTCTTCAGGTGGCAGGGCACGAAATACAAAGTCGCTATTTTAAGAGTGCAAAAGAAACTGAGAGGAAGAAAGAAAAACATTGTTTTTTCTGATGATTGGGCCTGAGAGGAAAAGACAACTCATGCTTTCTGCCTCAGTGTAAGCCTAAAGGTAGTTCTACAGGTCTTTTGCAAGGAAGAATTTTACTATTCCTGGTCACCGAGATCCCTGAAAAATCTTACTTGTTCCTTTTAAAAACTAGTTCACCAAGAGCTGAGTCCAGCCAAGCGGTTAAAGCATCGCCTCTGTCTGGCTAAACGCTTCCGCAGATGCTTATCTGAAAGCACATGAGCTGTCCTCTTGTAGTCAATAGGACGATTCATATCGCAAAAGGTTATGCCAAATCAGATTCATCAACGTCCCGAGGGAATCAGGTTCTGAGGTTATCTCAGACTGAGAACTGGATCTCGGGGGGGGGAAGATTACAGCTTCTTCCTCTACACAGACCTTCCTTTAAATGTTGTTGATATAGTGATGGAAATTTTGAGAAGTACCATATTCTGTATCCCCAGTAAAGGAGATGAAATACTCTCTGCATTGCTAGAGCACTCTAGGTGCCTGGTACATGAAACTGCCAATGTTTCATTTTTATAATTGGGATCTCAAAGCCTTCAGAGGTTTAAGAGAGAACAACGTAGTGATCTTGCGCAAAACTGTATTTTTAATAAAATCTCATTTTTCCAAGGTCTAAAAGCCAATACAGGTTTTCCACAATTCTTCCATAATAATTGTTTTTACAAATGTGACTTCAGAGTCTGAAACACAACCCAAAAAACTATAAAGGCATTTATTTTATTTCCGTTATCCCAACCCAGAAAAATAGAAAATCCAAGCAGTGAAAATCAGCTGTAGCTGTAAAAAATCAGCTGTATGCATAATTTCTTTTGTAACGATCTAAGCTGTTAGAGGTAGGGCAGGTAAACACATCCTCACATAACTTTGAAGAAACAAAACGTCCCTTCAAAAGGAACAAGCTCATATGATCCCTAGGGTTGGTCAGGAAGAGGACCTACATCTTTTTATCCCTGTCTTGTCTCTTACTCACATGGTCATCTGTCTTCTCTTACGGGTTATATCTTGATAACTGGATCTGTGCCATAAACACCTGCAGACAAGACAGGCTCAGGACACTGTGCATAGCTGCTCATTATGTGCATTCATTTAAAGAACTATGAAATACCTGTAAGTCGCAGCACATTCAGAAAAATCAAACACTTATCAAATAAATATAGAAGACTATTGAACTGTATTTTTCCAGTCAATTACAAATATAGTCTCCCTCCAAAAAGCAGAAAGCACTGGAAAAAGTATATATTCTGTTCATGGTAAACTGTCTGTGTTACCAAATGGTTTTATATAACACAGTACAATCTCTACTAATGTAATGCTATGTTCTCCGTCTTTACTTAAAAAAAAAAAGAAGGCAGGGACAGAGCAAAATGGACAGAAAGACTGAGGATTACCCAACAACTTAAGAGTCAGGCAGTTAAATATATGAAATGGGGAGCTAAACTTGCTTTGCTGTTTGCTTGGAAGTAAGCAGAACAGTCTCTCTCGGGCTGCTCAAACTCGCAGCCTCTCTGAAGCATGCCACAGCAGAGATTCCTTCCAGAAGCTACATCTTCCATATATTCTCACTTTCTCTGCTGCCTGATTTACTTTCAAGAGAGATTACAACTCCCTGCATCTCTCGAGGCTTTGAAGTTTCTATTCTCAAAACCACAGGCAATCACAGACAAAATTTCCATCAACTTGCCACGCTGGTTACAGCTTATTGCTCTCTTTACCAATCACCGCTTCCAACAGGAAGGGGCTGCGCAGGGTTACGCGCCCGGCTGGCACAGCATTCAGTATTCAGAGATCCGATGCTGAATTTTTTATTCAGGTAAAATTCTCACTGCTATTGGCCCCAACGATATTTTCAACCTTTCTGGGGCTTTGCCTGAGCAGCCACAAGTGAGCACTTAAAAAATGAGGATGCGATGATGGTCTGCTGTGTTAGCGGAAAGATTTCTGATGGCAACGCATTATGCCACAAATCTCTCCTATCTTACACAATCAGTTGTTGCACAGTAAAGACTGTTGCAAATGAAAGGACTTTTGTATATGATGCTAACACTGTTAGAAAATACTGTATTTTTTTTATTTATGAATGTTTTTATATGAAACTTGCTTTCTCTGTTTAGCACAACAATCTCCCATCTTGTTTTCATTACATTTATCATTTACTATCTTCTTATAGATAACAATGCTCAAAGATGTCTGTGCAAGGTAAGTCTGGGTCTCCACAGATTGTGCACCCACTACCTTCTGGTAAACAGATGCTCTTATCTTGTGATAAATGTAACAAAAAGGCAGCTACAGCTTCTTCACAGAGGGAAAACTACCTTAAGTGAACTTGAAATAGCACAGGTAAGGGCACACATATGGGCAGGAGAGGTGACACACAGTAACCCGTTGCTCTGCAGCACCCACACAAACATACTCTATGGATTTTTAAGCAGTCCCCTTTATTTTTGTACCTGAGCTCCTCACAGCCTTTAAACACCCATGCACATGGCACCCAATGAAGTACGGTGCTGTGCCAGTAACTGTTCTCCTGACAAGGTGAATGGACAGCCTGCAAAAGCACCTTGAACTGCAAAATGTTGTGGAGCAGGATGTTCAAAGTTCGGTGTCCTGAAGGCTTTGGAAAAAACCCGCTACATGTCTGCCTTCACTTGCACCTGAGAAGCCTGGCCCTATGCGAACCGCCCAGGGGACAAGCACAATGTGCTGGGCGAAGGTTTCCTGCGTTTCAGGCTGCTGCGCTCCGTGACACAGCCTTAGGAGAAGGGGAGTCACGCTTGAAGGCATCACACTTCTTCACATTTCCATTGGGCAGTGGAGTCCATCTCCATTCCACAAATGTGTCGGCTGAGGTCAGAGCATGGTGTTTAAGGTCATGGAGGCGGGCAACAACAAAGCTGAAAACTGAACCTCTTGTCCTGTTGCCTGTGCCTGTAAACCAGCCTGCTGCGGGAAAAGCTCTTCCCTTAAAAAGCAAACAGCCCCAAACTGACCCCTGCAAGATGGGAAGGTTCTGGGAGGAAGGGTCGGCTCCCCACTGCAGATAAGGTTGATTACTGCAGTAACAATCGGGATTATATTACTTTGAGATATACTGATACTTTCAGCACTAATTACATAATTTCTTCTGCATTTTAATGCAAACATACGTAATTATTGAATATTTACATAATGAATGTAGCACACTCTGCAGTGTTTTAAATGCCAAGCACCTACAACACAATTCTTGCAACCTTAAGAATTGGCAATCTTCTTTTTTTTTAACCAGAAAAAGACTAAAACTTAGGGCTTAAGCATCTTAATAATGCCCCTCAGATACACTTGGTCCCCACCACAACCAGCTCTCCTCCTCACCCCTCAGTTCAAAACCCAAGGGAAATGAAAGCCACGTACTGTGTGCTGTGAGGGAAATCAAGCAAATGCGTCATGGTGACAAAGGGGTGGTTCAGAGTTTCAATGGGTGTTATTCTCTTATCTGCATCTATCGTCAACATCTTCTTTAACAGATCTATAAACTCCCGCCGGTCCGCCTTTTCCACCAACATATCACTTCCTTCCAAATCTGTTGTCATGTTCACCTAAAGGAGAAAGGAGAAGGGTGAGTGCTAAAGGGAAGGAGCAGATGGTCAGGTCTCCAGCAAACTGTGTTTACTCCTGGTTGGAGCACATGCCCTGCAAGCCTCCCTGTCTAAAGGGGTAGTTGCTGAAGTCACACGGCAGACTCCGCGGTGGCTAGTCATCTGGCTTGTGCACGTCAGATCTCTAGACAGACCGTTAAGTGTTCAGCTCGCTTGGGTCAATGGCTAATGAAACACTTAGTCACCCTCCACTGAAGATGAACAGCTTCCATGTGGTAGCAGGCAAGCTCTCATAATCAGTGTATTTATCATATAAAGGACTGTGTTATCACACTCTTAACTATGTGTCCTGTGAGCAAAAAAGAGATATAAAATAAATAAAAATTGTCAGTAGGTTTATGGGAAACATCCCATTCACTATCAGGTGCCAGGAAAAAAAAAACACCTTTATGTTGTTTCATCCATTTATACAGTCCTTCATTTCTGCATGTTTGAATGCTACAACATCTAGACTTTGCTAGTGCTAACTCCAGTTCTGTGCTAGTGTTGTGCCAGTTTTGCGGGCTAGTTTGTTTGCTAGCACAAACTCCAGTCACAGGAGTGGTTATGATGGAATTAACTTTCACAACCACACAGAATTGACACAATGAATTAGTACTCCTCGTTCCCCCAGATAGCCACATTTTACAGAGAGCACGCTCTTCTGCAGCCACGGTGATTATTTCCAACGTCGCTGTTTTACAAATGGAAATATTAAAGCAGAAGTAAGCGACTTGCCAGTGGTTGCACAGAGGAGCACTGGAGAGACAAGAGAAAACACAGGACTTTGACAGTCAGAGATACCACTTAGCCATTTTCCAAGGCTGCTTTACTACAGCACACCGAGCCCACATACCCCTATGTGCAGTTTTCCATATAAAGCAGCAGATAACAAGCTGATTTGGTAGGCATAATTCTGGCATTTCTCAGGAGCTGGCACAAGAACAGGATACACAGAGAAATCAGGTAGTTCCCCTTTGTTAGCGTTGCCTGAAAGCATGTGAAGCAGTCCTGATGGTTACTCACCAATGCTCTTACCTGTGCCATATCATCCAAACAGTTGAAAATATACTTTCTTGCTTCCTTCGACTTAATCCCCGTCTCTGCCTCATGATCATCTGGTGTCTGTTCAAAACAGGAGACAGGCATTGACCAGAACTGCCCTGCAATCAGCTGTGGGTTATGTGCCACTTCCAGCTTCTGCCTTATCCTGCCCTCATCAGAGACCACTGTGTCTCTCTTGCCTGACGAGGTAACATTTACACTATCTCTGCTACGGTTATAGGACAGCTTTTGTGTCACAAGGTGATTTATCTCTTCTTTTTCACTACAGAGGTTCTTCCCAACTATGGTGTAAGTCCCAAAGGTCTCTTACGCCCACCCCAGTGTGAGGCTCAGCATCCCATCCTTATAGCCAGATGCCCACTGGCCTCTCTCCTTGGGAACCAAATACAGCCAAACACGCTGGTATGAGAAACCCAGGGCTCGCTTGAATTACTATCAGTTTTGATTGTCAGAATTAAGATGCTTTCTGTTGTTTGGTTTGGTTTGTTTGTTTGGTTTTTTTCCCCAATGTGTTAGATATTAGAGCAAACTCTGCCCAGGGCTTGTTTCATTTAAATGACACATCAATTCATTGACTACTTAGAGGGAGATTTCCAGGTCAATTCCAGACTTAAATTTCCCACAAAGCAGTGCCAAGCAGGTGGCCTCAGGGCTGCAGATTTTGGGGATGGCAGTTTCACCTCAGATTATACCCACCCCCATGTCTGTGCTGCATTGCAAAAAGCAGAGACCTAGGCTCTGTGGTGACCTGAATGTCTCCTTGCTTCCAACCAACAACTGCAAGGTAAAAGAAACAAGGGAACGTCTTCCTACCTTCAGCCTCCACAAAGGATATGGTGAGTCTGTATCCCTGTTGAAAAACCTTGTAGTCTTTGTCCCTGCACTTAACAAATACTCTGCTGGTAAGCCCTGCGTCTGTGAAATATAGCGAATCTGTAAGAGAAGGATGAGAGGTCACTGTTCATCCTGTGAAGATCTCTGGAGGTCTTCTGTGAAGGAAGGCAGGAGGCATTTAAAACAATAGAACAAAGAAAGAGAAAACATAGCACGTAGTTAGACTTCATGGAAAAAAAAAAAAAAGCCAGTGCAAGGAACGAGAGGAAAGAGAATTCCCGTATGGCATCCCTCCATTTATCACATAGATCACTGGAAACTCACCCTTACAGTACGCTCCCACAAAGCCCATGGATAAAGGGAGGAAAGTCCCTAGGTTTTAGAGGTCAAAGAGGAAGACCCACACGGAGATTTCAATGGGGTATTTCACCGCTTTGCACCATTTTATGTCATGCTCTCCTCTCCAGGAGGCAATTTCAACAATTTGATATCTGCGCTCTAACTTTTGCTGTTTTTCCCCCAGCTGAGTGCACAGCCATAACTAGGAGCAGTTTGAAGTTCAAAACGGAGGACTATGAAGTGACTATCTTTGAACTTAGATGAAATATACACTCAAACGAACTGACACCCTCATGGTATGTAAAGTACTTCATCTCTATTGCATACATGACTTCATTTGTTATTTGGGTTAGTTCCATGCGTATGACCTCGCTGTCACTCACACAGCTAGAAGATGATACACATGTGTTTCCAAGATCTCAGACTTTAATTTATTTACTCAAAGGAGAAAGGGTCTGTGATTACACAGTAAAAGACTGATCCCACACATGCCTGGGGTGCCACATGAAACCTTAACTTTGGCATCTCCCGACTCCTGAATGTTTCACTCCACAAAATTGCTGCAAACTGCAAAACTTCTAAAACTAGTCATCTACTCTAGAAAATTCTAGGGAAGAATGGAAAACGTTTTTGAGAGAAGATACAGAGAGGGGTAAAAAACATTAAATAAAAGCATAAAAAGCAGCCTTGGTTTCAAAGACTTCCAAGCACCCAGGACCCAGTTCACTGAGCATGGCTTGCTTGGCTCTACAGCTCCTTAGGTCCATCGGAGCTTGTGCACCTGAGAAGCACCAGGATCCTGCCCACAGCCCAGCACCAGTGCTGCAGGGCAACTCGGCTGCAGCGAGGGGTCAGGATTAGCCCCTACCCCTTTCCCAGCTCCTCAGGAGCCATCACCGTACTTCACTGGAGGAAGCTTTGTGCTGGGCAGTTAAGCTGGGCGGGTAGGTATGGCGATTTCTTTTTCAGCTGTGTGTTTTATGGCTTTTGGGGTGTGGCAGGCAGGAGAAAGAAATCTACTCTTCATGTTCGGTATGTGATTTTCAAACGCTTGTAAGTTTTTCGGCTACTCCCGATTCCCTTTGGAGTCACTAAAGGCTCTGCTCTTCACTGCGGGTTATTTGCCTTGCCAAATCGCACCTTTAAAGCTCTGACTAGAAAAATACTAGTTACAAAAGAGAAGTCAAGGAAACATTTTCATATTTGAAGAACTTATTTATTACCCTGCTCTTTTTTTTTTTTTTCTAAAGGAAAAAAGACCCTTTTCAGGTCGCATTTGCAGACAGCTACAATCACCCTGCAGAAGACTATGGGAATGGGAAGCCCTGGCTCTAGCAGCCGCTGCGCTATCACTTTTAGGACTATAAAAGGAGCGTAAAAGCCTATAGGGAGAGAAGTACGACAGCTTATATTAACTAGAAACCTACACCACTGTGAACGCTGTCCTTCTTGTCATTGCTTTTAATATGCACCCTCATAAAAGGGGTTATGAAACACAGCAGAGTTCGTGCAGTTTCTTCTGACAAATAAACCTTTATTCAACACTTGCTGTTACAGCAGAGAAAGGGTGCCTGCTCTGCCCAGTGAGGAGAGACAAGTACAGAGTTCTCCAGTCAACGGCAGTGTTGACTCTTGATTGAGATTTCACTTAGTTGGGTCTTAAAAGCCAGTGTACCAAACAGCACACAGGTTACCTAGAATAAATACCCTGGGTGAATAATGAAAAAGTTGACTTTGTGGTGGGGGGTAAAAATCACATATCCCCTATTAGCAAAACAGTAAAAGTTGTCATCTGTTCACTCCGACAAAAGAAAAAAACCTCCAACCCATGAACATCCATGCTCTTACCATTTTACCACCCAGGGCAATGTCCGTACCCACCTGATCATATTCCGAAGCTCCGGGGTACAACGGCCAGCCCAAGAACAGCTCTGCAATGACACATCCCAACGACCACATATCGATTGCTTCACAAAACGGTAAACCGAGGATGATTTCAGGGGCTCTGCAAAGGAAGAGGTCAGAAAACATCAGCAATGGGAGCAGATCTGCTCGGCTGGCGTAGGGAGGCTGGTGCAGAACATGATGCTCATAGAGCTGCCTGCTGCCAGCAAGTGTCACTGCTCCTATGGAGCTGAGGGTCCCACTGGCCACCGGCAAAGTGTCTGCTAACCAAGCACTAGCTAGTGAATATCTATTTTTGCAGAAGAGTCCTCTGCCTGCATTTCACCACGAGGCAGTCCTATGTTTCGCCGCAGTTTGCAAAGGAGAGAACTATCATTATTTTCATTCGGCGGGTGGGAAAATGAAGCACAAAATGAATGTTGTGTGTTCAAGGCCACCCAATTAAGGCCCCCACTTGAGGCTCTTGGGCCCAGCTTGCCAGTCTGTGGAGGAACTGTGTAGATTCCCCGTAGTGAAGCATCCTCCCTTCACGCAGCTCGGCGGGCTTCACAAACAGCCAGACATTAAATAATCATTACAGAACTGGTATAAAAGGATTACTGACTTTTTTAACAAATGGATGTAACCTTAAAACAGAGAAATAACATAATTAGCTCTATTAGACCTAAGCCTTTTCCTCAGGAGGAAGTAGCCAAGAAGCCTTCACTTCCCAGTCTGTGCCAGGCACCTGATTAGATTTCCTCTTCCCTTCCAGCCCAAAAAGCGAAAATGCGGCGGCCCTCCCGCTATGCATTTACCACTGGCTTCAGGAGAAGGCCACTGAGGCACCTCTGCTCAGGGAGTTTCAGTGTTAGCCCAGATGAGGAAGGAGAGGACAAGGTAAAAAAAGCTTTGCTTCAGCTCTCCAGGAGGATGCCCAGCTGGGACACGGAGGAGAGACCCAAGTAAGCAAGACCAGCTCAGACTTCCACAGGACCTTTAGGTGAGGGTCATATCACCTTTCAGCCAGGTAGAAGCTGGTGCCACATCTTAGCCAGGTACTGCGCAGACCATGCAGTCAATGAAGGGACATCTCCCCAACCCCTGAAGTGGGATTTGTCCCGCTCTCTTGGGATGTTTTGAACTTTCTTCACTGAGGCTAGACGAGCTCCCTCAACTCCAGCGGCCAAGGTGAGACAAGATGAATCCTCCCCATAGTGCCCCAAATGCTTTGTGTTTCAAAAGCAACTTCTATGTGGAAGAACCAAAAGTATCTTACAAATACTGAAAACCTTATACAAAACCCATCTCCACACACAAACACCTTCCTTACCTTCCCTACCTCAGCCCTTCCACATGCAGTTAAGTGCCATAGTTCCTATTTTACACAGGGATCACCCAAGGCTTCTCCCTTGCTCTTCTTGCAGATCTTGCAACACCTTCTTCTAAAGCACCAACTTCTAGCATTAGGTGATGTACAACAAAAAGAAAAACTTACTTTCCCATACTCCTCTAACTATTCTATTAAAAATTTAAAAAAAATGCAAAAAAAAGCGCAGAAGACAGATAAAAGAAACAAACATGCATTGCTTTAAAACTTTCATCACTTTAAAAACAGCCTTGGGATTTCTTGGGCCATAATGCATATTTTGGGAATGCCTGGGGTTGACTATTAAGCAAATCAAGTGCTACCATCCAGAGATGGAAATAGGGCCCATGGTTCCCAGTTTCCCATCTGTCATCAGGATAAGATCTGACACTAGTGAGATCATACTAAGGATTACCAATTGCAGTGGAAAATATTATGCTTTAATCACGCCATTACATAGTCATGTGAAGACAAGTCTTTAGCCAAGAAACCAAGCAAAATGGGTAATTTTTTTCCGGGGAAATAAGCAAAGGCCCTGTAGCAAGAATCCATGTCCCATCTTCAGTCCACAAGCTTCCCCAATTTTGGGTTGACTAGTAATGATAAAAGCCCCAAACTATCTGTTGTCAAGCCAGCAATGCAGAACATAAAAAATACGGGAAATTCTGGGATTTTAAGGCTAGGATGCTTTGTGCCATTCCCACAAAAAACATGCCAGAAACTTAAAAACTGGCTACCCTTAGTCCTTTTCGCTTCATCTGTGCTTGTTGTTCCCATACCCCACCGTTCTTTAGCCTATCGTGACAAACTTTGTATTCTAACACCAATCTCTCCTTAAGAACAAGGGGTTAATTTTCCTCCTTTCTTCCCCATTCCGTCATCCCTGCACGCTACTCAACACCTAGACAAAATGCAGAGAGAAAAAGACAGCTATGGTGACCTGAATCTCATTACTATGTAAATCCTGCATTCAAAGCCATCTGCCTCTCCCTGTCTGCCTTCCACATTCTGAACGAAATGTCCCTGGTCACTAATGAGAGCTCAGCCACGCATCGCCTGAACTTCAAATCCCTCCCACTAACTTAAGCGCAGGGGTGGACTATCGCTGGGATATTCCCAACGTGATTTTGTGTAGAAACCTCCCTGTTCATAAAAATCACTTGCGCTGCTGTCATATGCAGCACACACCTCCTCCCCTCTCTCCCCACACTTATGCTGCCAACACCTCCAGACCTCTGCAAAAAGGGATGACCTAGAATTTGAGGTTCCAAAATGTCACGAGTCTTCAGCTGTCCAGCAGGTTTTCCTTAAAGCTCCAGCTTCTGGAGCGCAACAATTAGGAGAGAATTTCTTTTTTACACACAAAAGAAGTTTTGCACCTCCACCGCTGGGAAGAAAACACAAAACCAGCGTCTGTACCACTTAGACACATAAAAGGCAACTAAACAGAATGCCATTCATTTTATTAAACCAGACCTATCCGTATAGGGACAGGAGGTGGTGAGATAGTTTTATTTCATTTTAATTTTTTGAAAGCTGGTATTTGCGTTACTCAATCAAGCCTAAACATTAGTGCAATGTTTGCCTGTTCAGCACCAAATAGATGCTAATTTTGGAACAGCGATGAGAATCCCTGCGAGAGGGGGGCCAGACCGAAGTGATACGGTGCCCTATGTATGCTACAGCCAGTGTTTGCTGTGGCTTTCTCCCAGCCCTGCCTTTGCGTTGTGACTGATTTTTTTCCATGGAGAGGGAGTGGCCCTAAGACAAAAAGATCTTGTTAACTTAATTACACAGTCATTAAGACATCAAAAGAACGACAGGTATCGGACACCACACAGGCTTCCAGATTTTCAGCTAACAGACACCTCCCATTTGCCGTGCGAAAGAGAGCTGGAGTCACCCCAGGAGGAGCAGCGGTCTGCCTGCCTGCTGGCCCTCTCTGCTAATGGCCAAGGATGCTAAAAGTTCTGTAACGAAACAACTCGTCCACTGATAAAATGCCTTCTGAACCTCTGTCAGGTGGAAATTGTTCTGTATGCTCAGTTACGGATGCATAGATCCTTCTGCACATAGACCTTTATCTAACACATGGAACTCCGCTCTTTTTTAACATAAACATGTCAATTTTTTAAGACAAGGTGAGATCTTGACTTCAATCACACGTTGCAGCACGAAGTTCCACAGGCAACCTTCTGCTTTCAATACCATCTTAACTCGGTTGTTTAAAGCCTGATTTTCCTTCATCAGGTTTAAATTTGTCACCTCTCACTTCATGTTCACATGGATTGGCCTAGAGGTGAAGACAGAAGCGCTTGAATCACCTTTCTTTTAGCACAAGCTATTTTTGTATCTCTGCCCCGTTCTCCCTTGTTTGCAGCAACTTCTGGCTTCTGGCTTCTCAGCAGTCCATCCCATGGACGTTTCAATCCACTTCCAGCACCTGGCTCCACAACTCCTCTTCCTGACATGACTGCTTGGAGACAGGCTGAACAGACCCAGAAACAGTTAAACACAAAGATATTCCCCAGAGTTATTTTACACTATTTGCAGAATGCTTTCGCATTCCAGTCTTCCCTGAGCCTAATATTTTGTTTGCTTTTGGAGTGACACGAGGCATTTCAGCAGATGTTTTATCTGGGAGATCCTCTGAGACACACGGTCCTTTCTCCAGAGGAGCTGCAGTTAATTTAGGACATAGAATTATGTAGAAATAGTTCAGTTTTCCTTTTCCAATGTTTACTGTCTTTCAGTACTGCACTGGTCTGGCATAATGTTGTCTGTAATCTAGATCAAGACCCTTAAATGTTCTTCTTTTCTGCAGCCTAACCTAAGCAAGTCTGTGGTATCTGCACACTTAGGCACTTCACTGCTATTCTACTACTTTTTACAGCCAATTAATACATTAAATAACTCTGATCCTAAAATGTGCATGCAGGTTACTCCTTAACTGACCCTTTTATTCCTAAAAGCACGCAGAATTAGCTAAGCTGCTCTAAGAATGGCGTAATTCTCTTTTCCAAAGGGAAAGAAAACATTTCCATGTCTTAGCTAGTTCTTATGTGGGATTTCTCCATCCTGCAGCTGGTAACACCATGTAACAGGGGAAAATACCCTATTAAAGTCTGCACATCAGAGTATTGTAATTACAAATCAGAAGAACCGTTCACACGGAGGCAGGTCCCTCCAGAACAGCACTGAGATCTTCAGTAGATCTCTCCACGGCTGCACAGGGAAGTGCTTTCCGTCCCAATAACCCTGCTTGTTTTAACACAGACTCACCAAACCTTTCGATTGTGGTGGGGATCTTGTTTGAAACCACACAAAGGCAGCCCGCTGCCAGATACCTCGCTACGTGCAGGAACATCCCCTTTTACCGCTCTCCACCATTTTTTTTTGGCTGTGCATCTGCAACGCCCTCGGCACAGTAATTCCGGACTCCGGTACGAGACACACAGAGGGAAAACAGAAAACTTCGCCCTCCTGTCCTCCCTCTCCCACGAGCTGCCTCTGATTTCTCCCAACAAAAGGCACTCCCCTTCTGCACATGCAGGCACAACCTGCTCTACAGCTTACACAGATCTCGCCAGCATAGACCAAAGATTTAGAAACCACTAACCACCAACCTGGGAGAGACTGAAGAAACCATCCCCAACCAAGAGCCTGTTTCTCCAGCAGAGAAGCAGCTAGCCCATGCCTGGTCCACACATCTCCCACCCCTTTCCCAGACCAAATTACGGCCCTGGTCAGCAAAGGGTGATGAGCTTCTCAGCTCAGCGCTGGGTCCAGCAAGTCCCTCATTACCTTGGAATCCAGCTTCAATGTGCCTGTGTATACCAGAGAGCTGCTGGTGCTGGGTGCCAGGGAACCAGGACACGAGGGTCCCTGTGCTGACAGTGCCCGCAGGTCCCCAGAGGCAGAAGTGCCATCTCATCATTTGCTTGCACCTCACATATGACCCCGTCCTGCTTTCAGGCCTGCCGCTGGCAGAGTATTTACTTTAGCAACCCTGCTTTGTGGCAGGGTAATTTCATTGTCTGGTGTTTCTGTCAGGAAAATTAATTACCAGGCTAGCTCTCTGGCTTTTTCACCCACACATCACAGGACATTAAAAACAAATGCCAAAAAAATTCATTTCCACAGACTTGAATTCAGGGAGCTGGGCTCCTTCTGAATTTTAAAACTACCCTGCAAACTGCCCTCCTCGCAGATAATTTACCACCTCCGGTAGGGTCCTGTGGCCGAGCGTGATTGTCTCAGCAGAGTCCTTCATGGACAAGTATACATATCAGAAAAAACATAACTCAAAACTTGATACTTGCTGGCACCTTGAGCTGAGAGCGTGCCTGCTCCTTGCCTTTGGGGTGACGCTTCTAGAAGAAGGTTGCAGGCAGCTGCAGGCAGTGGAGACAGACTACAGTGATGCTGTCTGCTGAGCTGATATACACAGCTCCTGTTTTCTTCTACCTGTCAGTCTCACCTGCCAAACCCTGAACTTCAGGAAGCAGCAGCTTTCACATCTCCATCCAGAAAGCCCTGGGCAGAGGCAGAGAGGCAGGAGCTGGACCCCCTGGCCCAAGCAGGCACACGCTGACCAGCTGGACGCCCAGAGCTTGACCCCTTTCAGCGCTTGTCCCTTCCCACGCACCAAGATACCTCCTCTCAGGAGGAGGAACTTCGTCCTTCATGTGTTGTACAAAGGGGCTTTTATTCAAGCGATGGGGCTCCATCTTCCTCCCAGCCAAATCCTTTCTTCAGCATCTTTATGGACTCTTTCTCATACCTGCTCACTTGACCCTTTTGTATTTTGTGGAAGTATTCACTTTTTATTGCCGTATACCATAGCATGCAGAGTACCCTTAGCTCTTAGTTAATGGAGACGGAGAGCACAGAACACCTTTTTTTTGTCCCTCTGTACCTCTCAGACTCCAAATCACTTCTTAAGTGCAGGGCTATAAAAGGAGACAGGCTCATATTCTGGGAGTAAATGGTTATAGTTGCTATTTCCCCCACCTCTCCACCAGCACAGACACCTGGAAGGGACGCAAACATCTAATATGGATGACCCCCAGACTCAAGGCCTTCCTCTGCTCCGGGGGTGGGCAGTTGCAGACTTCCCACCTGTGAAAAAGTCAGCCATCAGGGCCAGAGCTTCATACCTACAAGCACCAACAGCTCCTGCTTGCTTGTTTACTCCCCATCCCATGCAGTGGGCAGGACAGCAGCTCCAGACCCCACCTGTGCTGCTACCAGCAGGGGAGAAACGCACTCACCCTCATTGCTGGCCTCACTGCACGACCTCTGCATTTCTCCTGCATCCCCGAGTGCTGGAGTTTGCTTGGATGTTCAGCCGAAGCCCATACAGAAGTGGTGCAGCTCTGCAGACCACTTGCTATGGCCTCAAGGACTGCCATGATCTCTGGACCGTGTTGGGAAGCACCAATCCAGCAGAATCGCAGCAAGGGACAGCCCTAGGAGTCAGGACTCATCCCAGGCACACCATGCCTTTCAGATTCCAGCATAAAGTTCAAACCCCGGAGAGATTAGGCCACACGAGGATATTCATGAAAGAGGGAAAGGGCCATTGAGGAACGTCACCCAATCTATCAGAGTACTCTGTTTACCTACAAAGGCATTTTGGTTTGAGTTGTAAGGAGGGACGGTGCCTCTAAAGGGTCTACTTAAACGCTCCCTATTTCACAGGTCAAACACAGCTACACCTGGTTTCTGGAAAGGACTGTGGGTGTAGCCAGAGCCATTTCCAGGGCTGTCAGACCACCAGGACAACCACCACTAGAGGGTAGCTCCAACACTCATTGCTCATGTTGCCCTCACCCATCCCTCAAGATTAGTTTGCAACACATCAAAAAATATCTGTATCAGCTCAGAGGACTGGAAGCTGGATCCACTCAGCCTTCGGTGATGGTTTATGTTACAGGACATAAATATAAACTGGAGGCTGGTAACAAGTGAGGTACCGCAGGGGTTTATCCCAGGACCGGTCTTGTTTAACATCTTTATCGCTGACCCAGGGGAGGAGGCAGAGTGCACTCTCATCCAGTTTAGGGGTGACACCAAACTGGAGGGACCTGGCAACGCCCTTGAGGGCAGGGCTGCCACCCAGAGGGACCTGGACAGGCAGAAGGCATGGGCCAACAGGGACCTTCTGAAATGCAGCAAGGACAAATGTTGAGTCCTGCCCATGGGACAGATAAGTCCTGGTGACAATAGCTGGGAACCACTAGGCGGCAAAGGCCATGAGCACCTTAACTTTGGGGGCAGTGGGCTGAAACGAGGACACTGGTAGCACCTGGACCAACTGCACCCCTGGAGCAGGGTCAGCAGACTAAGGAATGTGATGACCCACCTCCAGTCACACTTGTGAGACCACATCTGGATACCATGTTCAGCCTAGGGCCCCCAGTGCATGGGCAGACTGGAGCAACTTCAGCAGGGGGTGAGACAGCCATGGGGGACCTGTCAGCAGCCTGCCCCCTTCTTCTCTGCCACATGGAGAAGATGGTGCCAGGCTCTCTGCTAAGGTCGGCAGCAGGAGGTGGAGATGACTGACAGAAAACTGAAACAGGGAAGGTTCCCACTGGGGACAGGGAAAACAACTCTACCGTGCAGATAATGAACCACCAGCATAGACTGCCCTGAGAGGCTGTGCAGTCACCATCTTTGGAGGCTTTCAAGACCTGACAAGACAAAGCCCCAAACCTGATCTCATGGCTGGCCCTACCTTGAGCAACAGGTTGGGCTAAATGACCTCCTAAGGCCCCCTCCCACCTGAACTACTCTGACTCTACATGGTGCAGTAACTATACCCTTGTCAACAGGAAGGTCACCACGAACCTTCTACATCCAGGCAAAACACTACATAGCCGGGAGTGTTTCAAGGGGTACAGATGCAGGTCCCAGGGTGTTTTCAGCAAATATACACACACAGTTCTATCTGTCTTTTAAAAACAGAGAGCAAGTTACACAAGAATTCCTTCTGGACTTGATTGGCATAATTATGGAACAAGCCTTGGAAGCCTATCATTACTAAGGGTATTTAATAGCAAATAAATCACAGAAGCAGACTAAACTACCCGCCCCTTGACACTGCTCATGTTCCACCCGGGTTCTGACTAGGAAGGGTGAAAATACTCCAGAGGGTGGTGTCAGAGGCTGACAGGGCTAACCCAGACCCCGGGAAGTCACTTGTTCCCTCCCTGCCCTGATATTGGGCCATCCCATGCCCATGTCACTCCTGACAAGCATTTAGACAGCTTGTCTTACAGACCTCCCATGGTGGAGCGTCCATAAACTTTGCTGTGCCCCAAAGGACCTCACCCCTTGTAATTTTAAGGAATAATACAGCTGTGCATAGCTGACTTTATGTCACGCTTAATTACAACTTGTTGTCAATCTGGCGTCTATGCAATACATATGGAAAAACATAACTTAATACATCTCACTTGAATTTGCCTATACCCAGCTTTCT
The DNA here is from genome assembly GCF_000708025.1 of Charadrius vociferus. Taxonomy (NCBI): domain Eukaryota; kingdom Metazoa; phylum Chordata; class Aves; order Charadriiformes; family Charadriidae; genus Charadrius; species Charadrius vociferus. The sequence continues at coordinate 1,423,771 of NW_009648953.1, forward strand.
GCCAGGCTGCACCTCTTCCCTATCTTCACCCTACCTTGGCCTCAACACACATTCAGTACCTCTAACCTTGTGACTTTTTCTCTCCTGCTTACCTCTGTCTCCTTTTTCTGTCTCATCTCCTCTGCCCTCTTCCTGCACTGATCGTGGATGAAGAGAGAGGTGGACATGACTCACAGAAGCGCTGAAACCCCCTATGCCCACGCCGGGGGGTGCACACCGCGCGCCTGCAAACGCAGCCCTGTGCTGCTACGGGGGCAAGCTGGGCAAGCACAGGTGGCGTGCACTCATCTTTAAAAATGGGGTTTCACATAGATGTTTACACACCAAGCACCTCGATGGGATCCTGACGCTCGCTGCAACCGTCAGCACAAGGCTCTTGGAAAAAGCAATTTCCATGGGTTAATGCTGGAAGAGTTTCAAGCGAAGCGCACTAGCACACCCCAAGCACTTGCCATCGCTACGCACCTTTCTTGGGATTAAGAAAGCCGGATTCAGCCACAAACAAAGCCTGGGATTAAATGGGGAGGGAGGGGTCCCTGCTGGGAGGCTCTGCACCACTCTCTTCTCCGATATACACTGCATATATACATTCCATTTAGGTTGGGGCCTGAAAGAAAACCTCCTGCTCTCTTCAGCAAGAGCATGCGAGCAAATGACTGAAGCCCTGAGCTGGAGAAGGCAGTGCAGCTGTTTGTGGAAACAAGACAAAAGATTTTGAAACAGTTGCTTTTTTCTCCCTCTCCCATGTCAGGCTGTTTACAGAAACCAAGGGATGAAATTTTGCAGACAAAAACACTGAGAGCAGCCTGTCAGTCTCAGAGGGAGGGAGGGAGAGGGAGAGGGAGGGGAGCGTAGGCTTCTTTCGGGATTATGGATCATTGCTAAATTGCTCTATCAATTATTAAACCCATCACTCAAAGCGCAGTAACCAAAATATAGCAGATAAAGCCTTTCTCATCCACTCTCTACCAGCTGCTCTCCTCCTCCTAAAGCCAGAGGGGAATGAAAATTCCCGTAGTTTATATTTTATAAACATCGTTTTCCCTGTGCCTTGAAAATAAAAGCTTTTTCAGACAAGGTACAGTAGAACCGAGCCCACGGCAGGAAGATATTAAAGGAGGACTCGCCCTTTCAATTAGCAGACCCAAGGAATAAAACAAAGTCTCTCCAATCAGTCTGATTTCTTAGTGCCGACAGGTTAAACATTTATCTGTGGATGAATGAAGAGGCAGGACCCAGTCATCAACAGCCGTTAGTTGCCATTTGCCTTTGCCACCAGGCTGATCTGTATCAACAGCAAGGTGGGTATGGTCCCAGGAAAGGATGGGACATGGCCAAGTGGCATGTGGCATTTGGTCTGGCCAGTGACTCTGCGGAGAGAGGAACTGCGAACACGCACCCAGGATGAGAGAGGAAGCCCTGGAGCGGACAGAGCTGACAGGGAACCACGTGGGGAGGAGGACCAGGACCTGACATCCAGCTGGAAAGGCTTCCACGTGGCTGCCGATGTCTGAATGGACGTGAGCTTTTAGCAGCACTATACGCACTTGCTGGAGGCTGCGGCTCCAGTTCAGCGAAACCCTTTACCACATGCATCACCTGAAGGCAACGTGTGCCTGAGTCCCAGTGAGGGCACTGGATGCAGCTAAAGTTAAGCCTACATTTAAGTGCTTTGCTGAATCTGAATCTGCTAGCAAGTCCTTGTTGCACTTGAGCTGGAAGTCTTAAGAGGCAAGAAAAGCTATTAAGCCCAATAATGGAAAAGAAAGCCAGGTCCTGGGTCAGCCAAGAGACATAACTAAGCTTGTCCCAGCCAGCAGCGCATCTTTGTACATCCATGGAGGAAGCCTCACCGGACTGATCACAATCACGCTCGTCTCTTCAGACTCGGAAAAGCAGGACTCCATCAACTTCAGAGGAGGTGCACAAGGCTGAGCACCACGACCAACGCCCCCGGGGGTCATCAGCTCCATGCTGACCCAGAAGTGCAGAAACATGCCCAGGAAAGGGGGGGGGGGGTGTGATGCAACAACAGCTACATTCAGCACAGCGTGACCTCTGGTTGTTCTCCGAAACAAAGGGTAATGCACAGGGGGGAGGGCTGGGGCTTTCCCAGGTTATGGAAGAAATCAGAGAATAGAAAAATCATAATTTGAAAACAAAAGCCCCGTCCATGCCAGGCAGTGAATGGATGAGCCGCAACGTATTGGGTGCAGAGATCCCCTGAAGGAGGCATCTGATCAAGAAGGGAAGAATGCCAATTATGTGCTCCCATTCATGCCACTGCAATGAAAGCATAATTCTGACTCTGCTTTCTGACCCGCAGTATGCAATTTATGCAAATCCAAGCTGTTCTCGCTTCCCTCAGAGCCAAATGTCCACCAATGCCAGAGCTGGCTCTAACTTTTTGTTTTCCTTTTCAAATCTATTGTTTTCACTGTTGAATATTTAAGACCTTTTGTTGGTGCTGTTGCGTTTCTTTGGAAATGAAATAATAATTAAAAAAATCCCAAAGCACACAGAGACAGTCAAGAGTTGACTTCTCGTCTCCGACAGCCTCCCATTCTGCCACGCTCAGCTCCATCCCAGACCCTTATCATTCCAGCCCAGAGCCCTGCCATGTACTGGCCAAGTGAAGCTCCTTGCCTCAGACCTGTAATGTTCCCCCAGACTTTTGTTCACAGCAAATACTGAAAGTTGCACCAAGCAGCGTGGTGGTTTTATTGGAATTAGCCCGAACACTGAGCCAACTGCCAATACAAAGCTCCAAAAGGATTTCTACCCCTGGCAAACACGGATAGGAACCAGACTCAGGCCATGATCCTAAGACTGGCTTCACAGAGCAAGTAGTGGGTCTGAGGCTAAAAATATCAAATTACTGCAGCCTCCTTTATTTTTTTTTTCTTTTAATCACGTCTACTGGCCGCTTATTTTTTTTAATTAGAAAAAGACAAAGACAAAAATAAAGTACTTATCCTGCCTGCTCCTCGGAGAAAGGAGCATTGCCCTTTACTTATCTCTGAAGAGCCACGCAGATTTAATATAATTATTAGCCGCAACTATTTGTATTTCTGTAGTATGCAGAAGTCCCGGTGGAGACTGGAGCCCCATAATGCTAGACGCTAAAAGACGACGTGCTAAGGGACTGTGTCTGCTCCAGAGAATTGATGATCTAAGGAGATGTGTGGTGACAGGGGAACAGATTGGTGGAGCAGTTCGCCCAAGATCATACGGAGAGAGCATAGCAAAGCCAAAAAAAGAAGCGGGGTCCTTGCGAACAATGTGCCGTATCTATTAGACCACAATGTCTTCTACTTATGATATTTGGGAACAGCAATAATAATACATGGATTAGAAAGCTCTTTCAAAAGAGACGGGTATTACTGAGGCAAGGCAGATTTTGAGGCGAAATGACCTGTAGATGTCACCCAGCAAGACAGTGTGTCAGGAACAGCTCATGAAATCCAAGGCCCATTTAATGCCCCGCTCGGTGAGTCTCAGCATCCCACCTACGCTGTGAGGACCTGCGTGGTCTACAAATAAGTTTTAGGAATAGCCTGGGAATGCCTGCCCACCCGCACGTGGAGGTACGTGTGGCTGGGAACGGCAGGGGGACCTTGGAGCTGCCCCAGCTGGTTATTCCT
>NW_009648953.1:1427434-1445525 GCF_000708025.1 Charadrius vociferus
CGGCTGCAAATTTCCACATTTAACTCAAACCCTACTCGAACCAACACAGCTCACGGAGCAACCTGTGGAGCGGGTGACAACAGCCCCCCTGTACAAGCAGCGGAGCACAGCACTGTGGAAGAACATTCCTCTTCCACAGAATTGCGGAAACATGAGTCCATTCGGAACTTAACTTATTTTTATTGCATTTATACTAGGCCTAAAATCTGGAAGGTTTAAGCAGGGCTCTACTATACTAGGTGTTGTAAAAAAAGCATAAGGAAACAGTCCCTGCCCTCAAAGACTCGCAACCTAATTTGGGATCCCTCGTCACCCTGGAAATATAACCTATGGGACTTGCTGCTCAGCATCTGCTAAGCTGGGATCTACAACCAAGGCTGCACAAAACATAGTCCCTGACCCACCGAGGTGACCACTGACAGTCTGGATGCTGCCGCCAATGGGGACAGGAGCGAGCCCACGGAGGCGAGCAGCCCCGCTGTGAATTCCCAGCAGCTACCGGGCTACTGGTATCCTGCTGTTGGTTACGTAAAGAGTATAATAAAGTAAGGCTTAAGCAAATCTGCAGGAAGGACAAAGGATCAGCGCTAAAATCTCAGGCTGCTGCTAACACATGGCTGCCCTCAACAAGCCAGCATACAAACACCCTTCCAGCACATACCACGTCAGTGTGGACCTCTGTGTGGACTCCTGCGAGGAGCAGGGAGCTGGACTCGATGATCCTTACGGGTCCCTTCCAACATGAGATATTCTAGGATCCTATGGTAAGCGCTTGAGCCTCTCAAGCACAAACCTGAGCACCAAAGGGTAACTCCTCATGGAGCCCTGGGCACAGTGATAGTGGCAAGCAGCACCCCAAGGGCTCGGAGGCACCAGTGCCTTGTCTACAGTGAGTGGGGCTCTGCTCATACCACATCTCCCATCCTAGCTCCCCTAGTCCCTGCCCTAACCTCCCACTCCTTCCACTGTCCCCATCAGCCCTTGCTCCACTTTGAAACTCCGCTCAGCTCACCTGCTCGCTCCAAACACCAGTTTGCTTCTTCCTGAGATCACCTCCTTCCCCACCCCTCCTCCTAGGTTTCAACCTTCCTGAGCTAAATCTCTGCTGGTCCAGCACCTAGGGAGCAAAGGGATGGACAGGGCAAGCCCGAAACACCATCTCTGAAATGGTGTTTTCTGTGAATGTCCTCTGCTCCCACTCACACCTTATCTCACATGGGGTTGGGGGCTACCATATTTTAAGGCCAAAGACTGCAATTCCCCAATTGTCTAGACATAGAAGAGAGCCCTTGCAGCTGTTCGCAGAGGAACAACTCTTACTTTAATTTCACATATCTTACAGGAGCCGGACAGAAAACCAGAATACAAGCAAGAATGCACACGTGGTGTGCAAATAGTCCCAAAGGGACCATGATGCTTGCAGGAAGAAAGGCAATGCTTCAGAAGGAAGACTTGTAAAATAAAGTCTTCTGTAAAGTTAAGTTCATTCTTTATTTAAACCATCACATGGAAAATTCAATTGTTCTCCAACGCATCTCTGTACCAAATCAGGAAACTAAATTCAATCATTAAAGTGTGAAGCTGATGAATTTAAATCCATAGTAAGTGCAAATTTCAACACAATTTTAAGTAAGGAGTCGCTCCCAACACCTTCGTAACATGTCAACACATAGTCATATATTTGTTTCTGGGACTCTTCAAATGTCTCCTTTTACAGTTTCATTTTTTTCTTGCCAAAACAAATTCTTAAAGCCATCCCAATGTTCTGAAAAAAAATATAAACATTTCCCACATGTTAAAATTTTAGGTGGCCATGACTGAAATTTTGGAGAGACAAAACTTGCGGAAAAAAACATCACACAAAAGAAAACTTCTCCTCCTCTCTGCCATACACGAGGGGAATTTGGAATGATTCCCATCTGATTAATTTTAACTTCTAATTCGTCCTTGGATCACACTGCGGTACGGATGTCATTTCTTAATTTGACTGTTTTGCAAGTAGCCGGTACTGTCCTTGTAAAGGGTGAAGAAATCCCCATATATCAGGAATGCTTTTGGCTGAGGGGAAGTTCAGTAATTACTCTGGAGAAATAAATACAACAATCAAAAGTACGTCCCAGGACACGAAAGCAAAGATCCACCCTTTCTTGAAAAAAGGGGCTCCTTACATATACATTCATATCTTCAATTATTGTGACTGTCTGTAACCATTTCGCCCTCTGCTAAGTCAACTTCAGGGTTCAAGAACATTTCCTGGCATTCTTTACATTTTTCTACATGTTGCAATTTTATCTGGTGTATATCATATGCTTCCCCGCAAAATGCCTGAATCAAACCATCTTCCTCCTGACGGAGGAGTTTGGGGTTCATAAACTTGGCTGCAGCTCTCAGAAACCTCATGACTTGAGGACTGTGTTTGAAATTACTGAAAACAGAGTAAATTTGGCTTTGACAGGTAAAACCAGAGGACATGCATGCAGCAGGGGATGCAAATGGACCAACATCTCCCCTTAAAGACACTTTCACCCAGGCCTGTGCCACCAGTTGTAAGCCCATGAATTCATCCCCCTAACATCTTGGAGCTTGCCCATTCCTCCACCAAAAATCTGAGGGTGCATCTTTGGTTTCATCACCTCCTCCATTGCACCCTTCCCCACCTCTGCCCTCGCAGCTCCCCCATCATCTATTTTAGTTGTGGGAAGTGGTCTTTTTGGTTTAACCAGGACCACAACAGAGTCGGTGCTGTTGCTGGCACCGCAATGGGCAGGCAGCCTCCAGCTGGGCAGGGGGAGGATGGAAAGGCCCCGGCGTGAGGTGCAGCTCATTACCCACCATACGATTTACTACCAACACACGGCAATATTTAGGGTGCAATAATAAGGTGGTACACAAGTGCTTTACCAACAAACGTGATGGGGAAGGGAATAACTGTATTTCCCCTGTTATTCTAAGGGGAGGTTCACCAAAAGGTTAGCGAGAAAACAATGTAGGCCATCGATCACAGGGACAGCTAACCTAGAAAGGTTACCGCATGTTCCTGCCTCATTTTTCACATCTATAATTACCCTGCCACTTCCCCTCACATCCCACCCATCGCCAAGCACCAAATGCAAACCACCACTGCTTTATTAATTATGTATTTTGTTTACGCTCATTGTCACCGCCCTGCAACATGCCACAGCGGCTGAAGGATTAAGTGGCACAACTTCTGTGATCCCCTCAGGGCGGTGTGGCCAGGGAAAGGCAGCTACCCAACGTGAGAAGCTGCCACCTCTCAGCAGATGTTGAGATGGGATGGAAGTAGGAGGGATGTGGGTCTTTACATCCGCCACATGAGATGGAGAAGCAAGGTAGGGCTGCACGAGGGAAGACCCTTTCCATTCACGAAGGGCTCAGATTTGCTTTCGGATCTTCATCCAACTGGAACATAATGCCAATATTGCTGAACATACTTAGCACCTCCTAAAGCGCAATCCTACTCCGAACAGTGCCTGTCTAAAAACAGCAACGCCAGGCTCCCTGTTTACTGCGTCTTCCTGATGCCTGATCTTTATTTCTCAGTTTAAAAGAAGAATTAGGTTTTTTTTTCTTTTTCCTATCTACCAGTCCGGCAAATCCAACTGAGGCTTCCAGAGTCACTCTGGACTCATTTCTTGCACATTTATGCATGCAGACACGGGCAGCCAGATTAGAGTTATGCAGAGATGGGCAGGGGAAGCACAAGGCAATGATTTGAAGACAATGAATTTGCAGGGAACTCTGTATGCTTCTACTCAAAGTACAGCATCACATTTCTGATGCAGGGAAGCCTGAGGGTCTTTTTTATTTTTTTACTATTTTTGTTTGCTTTGGGGAAACCTAAAATAGCTTCCTTTGAGAACCTACACTCTATAATCAGCATTTCCTCCTGCAGTATTTCTGGATCCATGCTTTTGAGTTGTAGGATAATAGTAAATATGTATAAAATCGGGAAAACTGCTGCTGCAGCAACAATAGTGAGAAATATTTTAAGCCCTAGATCTGAGAACTATTTTATGTTCTTGCTTTCTTCTGTCCTGCCAGAAATTATAATTAATTCATGCTCTAACAATACTAAAATAATTATTTTCTAACTGTAACCATATCTACACGAGAACTACGTGTTGATACAAAGTGGAATATAAAAAAAATTTGCTGCCAAGAGTGAAAAGCTTGCATCACAAAAGTCACGCACTGATACACAATTGTATGCATGTCCTGTTTTGGACCCCAGAAAAGTTCACACTCATTGAACACTAACGAAGAGAGGATCACTCTGGAAAAGCCAGTACCAGTGGTCTCAACAGGAAATTAAATACAGAATTTCTCTTGAGAAAGAAACCCAGAAAGGTGAGAGCTTTTACAGTGCCTTTGAGGCTGCTGAGCTCCAAGATGCTCACTTCAGGATCCTGATAGAAAACTAGGCACGGGTAGGATCCAGAAAAACCAAGGAGGCGTAGGCCTCCTTCACACTGGCAGGGAAAACCAAAAGCACGGCACCTGCTGCCCTCTGAGGCTAACTAACTATATCGAATGCAACCACGCTCAACCACACCAAAATATTTGAATGTGTTCCCGAATGTTTGTGAAGGGGCCAAAAAAAAAAAAAAAAAAAAAAAAAAATCACAGAGCTTCAGCCCGTCCCTAAAGCTTTATTTCTGAGTTGGATCCACAATAGACAGTCGATGAGATGCTGGAAAAAACCCACAATGGACCACAATGGATACTGTTTCCCACGTCCTGGAGGTGCCATGCAAAACCTCTCCTCCACACGCTGCGAGAGCCAAGCCCTTTCTCAGCCCAACTCCCAGCTCCCAATGCCTACAAGCACATCCTGCATTCGGATGCGGCTTCCTGCAGCCAAGCCCTCGGGAAAGCAGCACGGGATGGCTGTAACAGTGACCTCCTGTCTTCAGCGTTGACCGTGGCACAGATGTTCCAGCTACAGGCACTTCCAATTCAGTTTTCACCCCCTGTTTATAGTTTCCCCCTCCGCTCAATGAGGTATCTCACTATTGAACCCTTGTGGTGCTCCACACCGCATTCCTGTGACGAAAGGTGATCCTGACCAGAAGTCAGAGCTACCATCAGTACAAACCGCAGATTCGGCTGCAGAAGAACAGCCAGAGCTCATTTGATGCCAACAGAGTAAATAAAAGCCACCTACTGCTACTGTGCCCTCCTCCCATCCACACCCATTGTGGTGACTTCTCCAGTCAGGCCTGGTTTATAGTTATCTTCTTTCACCCAACGGAGACGGCCAGTGTCTGCGCGGTGCTCATCCTCCCCTGAATCCACGAGGCAATGTTTGCTCATCACATCAGCAGCAGGACTCACATTGCACTCAAGTACAATGATTGCACCCAAGCTGGACCAAGGGGGAGGAGAACCGGACCAGGAGATGTCTAAAGCTTCTGGTTTTGACACTGGCCGCAAGATCCTCAGGGACATCAACAGAAGAACAGGAAGTGCCCTTATTGTGTTCTCAAGGTAATTTCTGAGAAAATGTGAAGATCTCATGTGATCAATTCTAAAGATCTAAAATTGAAGGATGGGAATTTTCGTCCCCTCCTGATTAAACCACTTTACATTTTTCTCAGGTTGATGGTTTACCCATAAGCTGGGGCATATGTGTTGGGGAACATCTCTTGGTTGTTTCTTTGAATTCCATTGTTTATTTATTTGCTACAAAAACAAAGAACAAACAACAACATGGTACAGAGCCGTATGCTCTGGAGTGGAGCAACAGCCGCAGACCCTCCAGGATTGAGATGGGCCCTCTGAGGATCCGTCTCACTCACTTTGAGAAAAATCCCTGCTTTTCCACTCTTCCTTGAAGCGGCAAACTAGATGAGGGAAGGATTAATTAGCTGATGTTTGTAAAGCCCTTTGAAGATGAAAAGTGTTATTTTTATTTTCAAGTCTCACCAAAGGAAAAAAATTCAAAAAGAAAAGGCCAGAGAAAGACTTCTGCTGTTTCCTACAGACAGAGGTCTCAGGACTGACCTCGTGTAAGGAGACACTCCTCCAACAGTATATATTAACTGGCAAGCTGACACTGCAGCCCTTCCCCCGGGGCATGCATTAACAGGGTCTCTGCCCAGCTGCCTATTTTCATGAAACATGTAGCACTCAATACCACTGAGACCTCTCCCCCTGCATCAAATTTGCTTGAATTTGTCCACCGGATTCAAAAGTTAAGGGGAACACAGCAGCGGTGTGATCACACACATCTCATTTCCTTAGAAAAGCAGACTCAAAGCAAATGAGGAAGGCCCTTGAATACAGATGCAGAGCGCCTGGCTACCCAGAACCCAGGGGGGCTAGTTTTTCCTGAAGGATAAATTACAGAAGTGATTTATCTTTTTTAAAACACTTTGCACCTACTGTTGGAATTTCTGTATGTCCCCCCCCCCTTTTTTTTTTTGCAGGTTTGGGGTTTTCTTTTGTTTGGGTATTTTTATTCCCCGGGTCCTTGGAGGATGCACTCAAAGCAGAGGCACGCTGTGGAGCAGGACAAGGATCCCTCGGCAGATGGAGAGCAACAAGAAGCTTACAGGTGGGTGCCCTGCCCTAGGAAGACGAAAATAGCAAGAAGACAGACAGGATTGCAACGTATTAGCAGAGCTATGCTTAACACCCAAGACAAGGATGACAACGAGCTGGTACAGGTCAGGCCTGAAGTGAGCTGGCAACCCCAGAAGGGGAAGACTTTACAGTGTGCAGCCCATCACAGCTTCTTCAACGCAGTGCTCAAAATCTCACCACCACCAAAAATAAACAGGATGCTAGCTCTGAGTTATCCTGTTAGATAACATCTAAATATTCATCTTAATGATAACGCCTAATGTCCAGCTCCAGATATGTTTGTTCCCCCATGACCAGGGCTAGCAGCATCTGTCCAGAGCCTGCTTTCACCTGAGTTCCTTTCCCTGCTCTCAGCTCAGCAAGACACAATGTGCAAGAGCTGCGAGGTCCTGCATAAAAACAGCCATCTGGTGAAGGGGCAGGAAGAACCAGTTAAAAACAGAGTAGCTCCACCATATGGAGAAAATAATTCAGTTGGGCAGTGTAGGAAGAAGCAAACCCTATTATAATAATTGTGTTGCCAAGTGATGTTGCAGGCTTGTTTTTCCCCTCACGGCTTCTGCACTGATTAAGAACAGAGCTTCCCCCATAATGTGGCACCATCCCCACAGTAAGATCAAACTGTTCCCCCAAGCGACTTGTGGGATTACCAGGTTACCATCAAAATGTCTACAGCGTGAACTGAACACAGAGACAGGAACATTACACACACACCCCCACCACCTTGCTTATTCTTCCATTGCGAGTTCAAACACCGAGACTTTGGGAAAAGGTGATGGCACCCCAAGGAAAGCTGAGGCCTCAGAATTAGTACAGGAGGCAATTACGTGAGTGGCAAGCCTAGGTTTGAAAGACTTCTGGTCCACCATTCCAAAGGACAAGCAATGCACACCTTCTTGGGGCTAAGGCACCTCTCTTCCTCAACACAGGAATTCTGGCCCTCCTGTACTCCCCATATATCTGGGACAGAGCAACCTGAAAAAAACCCTGACTATAAACAGGTCCTTCTGGAACAGCTCCCCTTCTTCTTCAGACATTTCTGGGCTGTCGATAAATGGTACCGGGCGTGCAAGCTCTAGAAGTACTCCTGACCCTGCAGAGTGAAGGCAACCCCTCCTTGGAGATCACGCTAATCAGCTCCCCCCCACAGAAGCCATTACTACTTGGGCTCTGAGGGTCTTGCAATCAGATTATCATCACTAGGAGCCAACTATGTGCAAAATGGTGTCTCCCGAGTCCCACCCCGGCTCTCCTGGTCACAGTGCTGCGCCCCTCTTGGGAATCCAACAGGCAAGGGATCCGTCTCTCCTGCTGCTCCCTGCCCACTCGCCACGCAGACTAACAGGTAGCCACCCCAGACAGCAGCATGAAATAAGGTGCTAGTGCCATTACCTGGGTTAGCACGTGCTGCTGCTGAGCCCTGCACGTGAGGCAGAACAGATGCCCAGGCTGGGCTAACTCTGGGGCAAGTATGGATCTGGATGATAAGCACAGCCAACATGCTGAATGATGGCAGGTAACCCCAACTCTTCGCCTTGGAGGGACATAGCCTCCTACCAAACCATTTGTTACAGGCATGCTCTTTCACGTAAGAGCAGGTCAGGTCCAAGTTCAAGGCTGCAGCTTTCTCTTGGTAAAGAACTTGCTCTTTCCTACTTTTTCCTTTGGTTCCTCCCCCCCCCTTCCCCCTTTCTCCCTCTCATTCATTCCCATGCTGTGGCTTTCCACTGGACTGCATTTATTTCCACACATGCACGGTTGTAATCAGGGAGATTTCCTTGTGCCAGCAGCCTTGCAGCTACCAGCCAAAGGTGGACAAACCCACTAATGTCTCCGGAGGTGTGGAAGACAGAGCGGGAAGCACAGCCTCTTGCTGCAGACATCGTTCCCAGGCAAGCAAAATCCCAGTCTGAGGCCAGTTAACGTATTAGTCATTAATTCTGGATAAAAGGAAATTTATTTGCATGGCCCTGCTTAGACAAGACTGAAATCTTAACTTGCCCCTCCCCCTTCCCCTGCTCTCCTTTAATACCTTATTAATATTGTACGCCAGCACAAGCCAACATGCAAATAGAGCTCTATGCAAATATGGCTCAACGCAAAGACAGCTGCACTTAGTTCAGTGCGTTAGTGCAACTCCAGAGGAATAGCCAGGGGAAAAATAAATCATATAGATGATAGAGAAAGCATGTCCTAACTTCCAAATTTCCAGGGAGAAAGCCCTGTGTGTGCATCTGTCAGAGTAGAGTTTACCAAGTTTCATCAAGGAGATGAGGTAGTTAATACGCTGCTTAATTAGAGGCTGCCGTGTTCTTTTTGGGACTCTGAGAGGATTGCCCCCTTAAGTGTCTATGGCTCTGTCTTGCAAAACCTACTTCTAAAGTGGACTTAAAAGCGCAACTCTGCTCAGTAAAAGCAGTACTGTCAACTTTCCTGTTCATTGCTTCTCTGTAATTCCACATCAGATACGCTTAGTTTCTAGACAGAAACCTTTTTATGGGTTTTCCCCGAAGCACAGTCCTGCAAACAACAGCCCTGAATTTGAAAGTCAATCACTTTCATTCCTTCCCAAGCACTGCTACCAGCATTTCATTAATTGCTGCTGGCAATCAACAGGTCCCCAGATATAACGCTGATGAGGGGCAAAAGTATTTCTACCGAGAGTTTTGAAGAGATACCTAACAAAATGAAAATTTTACCTTGACGCCTATGCTGCCTGGCCCCTTGGAGCAGGGTCTAGGTCAAAGATGTTCAGAAGAGCTGCTGATAACTACCACACTTGCCCACAAGTGGAATGAACTTCCATTCCACTCTAGCTGTGAGAAGCAAGACAGCGGGTCAGCTGTTAGGGTGTGGGTGGTATCAGAAAGACCCAAGATTCTTCATATCTCCATAAAGACAGCTGTTGGACTTTCAGAAACTTTAATATACCCAGGTAGAGCAAGCATGGTTTATTAATCCCACTTTACACCTGGGAAGACTAAGACATACGGCAGAAAAATAATTTCGACAAGTTCACACAAGCAAACAAGAAAATAACTTCCTTTGTGGCTAACATACAAGGTTAGGACAAGACCATCTTTAGATACAAGTGCCAAGTTTATTAGTAATACATATCACTGCAACTGGTGACCTTGCATTCGGAAATATTTCTCGGTTGTAAAGGACAGCTGAGAACGCATTAAGGTCACTTGGAGCACTTTTTGAGAACAAGCAGTCCAAGGAATGTCATTTTTGTTGAAGAACTATTTGGAAATGAGGTTCCCATCTGGAAAGCTCATCTGCTAGAAGTGACAAAGGAACGAGGGCATCTGCCTTGCCCAATAAATACAGAAACACCATGTCCCTGCTCTTAGCATAGGAATCATGAGTCTCCAAGGAGCTGGAGTTCAGGAAAGAATTAAAGATCAAGACCAAGCAGGAGAACCTTGCACCTCCCACTGGTGCCTCTTCCAGTCGACACCACTTTAGTAGTGAGCCCGGGGGAAGGAATAAGGTTTCTTTCTGGATTCAGCAAAGCAAAAGGTGACATCCAGAAAGAATGCAGGCAACCCCTCTTTCTCCTCAAAGCTACTGGTCTGTTGTCGTAGAAATTATCTCTGCATGTTTCCACCATGCATTGAGGGTTTAGATGTTATGCAAATATAAACGTGAAAACAATATAACAACTGAAGTCTTTACAAAGCAATGTCCTGTCATCAGTGATCTTTGATTCATGCCCAAGACGCATTATTTTACTCTTAACTGTACTCTGTACTATTACCCCATATACTGTTCTCTATTACAGATAACACTATAGATCCACGCCTGCTGCCTGGCAGTGCTTTTATTTGGAAATAACCATAGGCAGACATCTGAAAGGGCTTCAGCAATTTTTTTTTAATTTTTTTTTTTTTTTTTTTAAATTTGCACGGCCACTCTTTCAGCCCTCTTCGTTCTTTATGTAACTGGGAAAGGGCTGAAGTATTTTTTTTTAATTTTTTTTTTTTTTTTTAAATTTCAGCACGGCCACTCTTTCAGCCCTCTTCGTTCTTTATGTAACTGGGAAAGGGCTGAAGTGAGAAGGATCCCACACAGAAAAAGAGCTGGCTTGCAATGCAGAAGAATGAAAACACTGCTAGGAAAATGAGAAGACAGCTGGCTTCCACAAAGGGTGCCAGACCTCGTGTCTAAAATTAAAGAATCTCATGTTCTGAGGAAAGCACCTAGTCTCACCCTTAAGTAGAAAATTAAAAAGCAAGAACTGGAGCACACCATATGACTATTAGTGCCCTATGAAAACCTTGTACAGGTTGGGACCCAGATTAAATCCTACACATGTTGGTAGTAGCTGCCGGACTTTATTTTTCAGTGGCTTGTTTCAAGGCCTGCATGAATGGAGTTCAAAAATGGTTGGTCAGTAGCCAGGAGCTGGACCCCACCTTGCAAAAATAGTCACTTTGGTAGCATGGTTACACAGCCCTGGAGAGGCCAAAGACCAAAACAGTCATGAGGTTGGCTTAGCCCTTTACCTAGATAGGACCTCTCCAGGCCATGCAAGAAGGAAAAGAAACAGGGGAATGGGCATTTCACCCCTGCTTCAACACCAGTCATGCCACCATGCTGCCCACCTTCCCTGCCTACTTCCCCAGCACGGGCCTAACCGTTCTTGATTGCAGGAAGACACTCTGATTAACAAAGACAAGTAACAAAGCAGGTACCAATATGGGAAACTCCTGCACAGCTCTAGGCCGACATCAACAGCGTGTACCATCTGCAGACCTGGAGTCCCACCTCCACGGAAGGCACAGGGAAGCACACCCCTGGCTTGTCTTGGCTGTTGTGGAGGCTGTGGTCTCCAGGTACATCTCCTCCTGGTGGCACCGCTGGTTTAACCAGTCTCTACCCTAGACCCCAGGTCCCACCCCTGCGCTTTCCCTTAGGATGCTCACCAGTTCACGCAGGGGTGAACCGGCTTCAATGTACCAGGGAGGTAAGATGGGGAGAGGGAGACAGCACTGCTTACACAGCTGCTGTCACCAAAGGGCACCTATGTGAGCATGCACCAAGAAGACAACTGCTGCCTTGGTGAACTCAGGACCAAGCTATCACACACAGGTATGTAAAAATCAAGCCAGAGAAACGAGCAGAGTGATGGAGATCAAAGTGGGGGGAATACACTGCCAGCCCACGACTCATTTCTCCTACGCTCCCAGCAGTGCAGTCTTTCAGGTGGTGCTCGGTGGTTTGGACATTAATCACAGATGAAGGGTATTTTCTCTCACATGAAAGCAGAACCCCCCCCAGAAGGCAGCCTGCCGGTGCAGTCGCTGTGACTCACCGGGTGCCTGAAGGAGGGGCTGGCAGAGGCACACACCTCCTAAAAGATCACGGACTTTACACCGTCCCCCGTCCTCGCCTGTGGAGCTGCTGGGGAGACAAGCTTTTCTTTTCATATTAGCGCATAGTAAATGAATCGCTTTCTTTTAAGAAGGAAGGGGGAAATTGCATCACCTCCCCAGTTTCCCAGCAGCTGGGTCCTGAATGTTTCCCACCAACACCACAAGCAGTGTCTCACGTCCAGAAGGCAGAGAACAGCACAGAAAGGAAAATGGAGAATTTATCACTCCCCATCAGGTAACAAATATGGGTGGAAAACATCCCTGGCAAACAGTCAGAAGGACTTGGAAGAAAATCTCGTATGCTTTACCAACCTCTTCCCAGATCACTTCTGTTTAGGAGGAGAAAAAAAAAAAAAAAAAAAAAAAAAAAAAAAAACACCACTATCTTTGAAGTCATTCTGAAAAATTAGTTTTGCACCGACCCTTCTTGCATTGCTTTTGTGGTGGCTGAGGAGACCACATACTACTGCAGTCATTGTAGATTTTCTTTAAGACATTTTCTCTCTGGCTTTGGGCCAAGCCCTGGTATTCTTCTTACTTGGGGAATGTCCTCAGGAAAGCCTGTCACAGATTTGTCTCGAATTATGGGTCTTTGCCTGCAAAGATTCATCTCTTCCCATCACTGACTAACACATGAAAACAATCCAGATCTGATTGTCAGGAATTTGGTAGGATCACAGAAATTTCCTAGCTGTGGCAACCTTGGAAGCAACAGGCTGTGGAAATAACCTTCACACCCCATAGGCTGAACTACAAGAAGCCACCTGAGAATTAATGTATGCTGTTATCGATATTAATATGAGAATGAACACTTATTTCCCCTGCTCCTACTTTCCTGGAAGCTAACTACAGAGACGAGGCCCCAGGCAGCTTCACTCGCTTGTTTGGAGGGCAACCAGCAGAAGGTGGGTGCAGACGCTCTCCCTCGCTCCCCATCCCGCCGTGCCCCTGCCCAGCCACCCCCCAGTTCAAAGTCACTGGAGGCCTTGGTTCTTATCATGAAATGTTCTGCCAAATCAAATGTAAACAAATGACATGCACAGTTGACATGGCAACAAAGCAGCCCTGCACGCAAGGCGGCAGCGGCAGCATTTAACTCTGCCGGGCTGGGCACAAATTTGCAGGAAAGACCAGAGCCGCAGGAAACCGCAGAGGTAGAAGATAGGATCTCCTCTCCTTTCCCCAGGTGCCTGGAGAAACGCACTGCTCAGTGCCCAGGGGTTTGCTGACAGAATGGCTGGGCCATCTCCTGTGAGATGTCTCCAAATTTCCAGGCAGTTTTGGGTGGCATGGAAGAGCTCTAGAGCAGCACACCCGCTTATACATCTCAAAGCCCCTCACAAAGGAGTTCAGCATCTCAGACCAATCTTTCCTACTGGAGACTGACGGTATATCCCTCTTCCCATGTGGCCCACCCTCGCATAAGGGTTATTTACAGGAGCAGAGTCTGGGCATCTACCACACACACAAGAATGAAAAAAAGCAGCAAAGAGAATGAAAGGGCTCAGGGAAGGGATGCAGCAGCACACTGGTATGATCACTTAGTATACAATAATGCACTATTCATCCCCTTTGCAAGTCTCCCACCAAAATACAACCCTAGGCATATACATATTTAATAAAAGGAGTCAGAATAGAAGTCACCACTGCACTTTGGCTCCCCTTGGATTGTGCAGCTCCCTTATCGTAAGTTGGATTCAACGAAAGCTTGGAGCCAAGGTGGGCATTTAACTGCAAGCACTTTGGGGCAGGGACTGCAACTGTGTGATTTGTCACTGCTTTTACCTAAAGACCTCATCATCTTCTAATTTTAGGTGCCCAGGCCCGTTTTCATGCTCTGACCTAATAAAAAATACCGTACATTGTCAAAGAGCATCTCACTTTTATTGTGGTGGCAGCACTGTTCCAGGGATGGGGACAGGAATCCCTGCGAAGCCTGCACAGGGCATAAGTAATTTGGGAGCGTCAGCACTGGGAAGCATCCTTCTTGGAGCAAACTATTTTAATTTCACCTCTCTGAGGAAGTCATGCAATCTCTGAGTGCCCTTCCAGGACAGCCTAGCAAGGAATATCAAGTCTGCAAGGCAAAGTCCCTTTAAATAAAAGCGGCTGCTGATGTTAAGATAAGCATCCAAGCAGTAAAAATAATGAAGCTGGCTCTTAAATAATGAGTGCTGATGGCCCCCTCTGCTTGCATTCCTAGCCTAATTACTTACATGGTTAGCTCAGCCCTATATGCCTTTCAAATGCTGCCATTTAAAAACGAAAGTTAAATTCACTTGGAGCGGACAGGAACTAATGGGAACTACCGTGCGTGCACATTGCTGCCAGAGGTGAAGGTCCTGCCACAGGGGCCCTTCCCCTCGGTCTCTACTTTCAGCTGGAAAACCTAATTTAAAAATCAGACCAGTAGCCAGCTTACAGATGGAAGAATAGCTCTTTAAGATGGAGGAATCTGCAGCTTGTGAGCTTGGGAATTCAAATCGCTGCCTCGCATGAGACATTTAGAGGTTCAGGTTATGGGTGCTGATGCCAGGGAAGGCAGGAGGAGCAGCTTCTGCTGAAGAAACCCTAGAATCAGGTCATAGCCCCGCTGCTGCCCTTTGCTGGGACCTCCTTCATCTCCATCCAGTGCCAGGGGAGCTCCCACAGGTGTCCTCACACCAAGCAGCATGTGCCCCAAGCACGTCCCCACTACACAGACAGGCCACCCACTGCATACATACAGCTATATGAAGTCCCATCAGCAAATCCATAGGGTTCCTCACACAACACCTGAGACAGAATGAGAGGGTTAAGGGTTGCTCAAAAAAGAAAAAAAAAAAAAAAAAGGAAAAAACAAAGCCCCAAGAATGAGATGGGACTGCACATACTGAACTGGCTCTGGAGACAGCAGGAAGGATGAGGGACAGACGATGGTTTTAGTGAAGAGGTCAGGGTGCAGAGCATCGCACCACCCCTCGCCCCACTGCTGCAAGAGAGGAGCCCACCAGAAGAAAGGCTGCAAAACCACAGGGTAGCACCCCAACGGGTCTCTCCCGTGTACTCTTTCCATTTAGTTTGGCACCAACATTTTGGCTCCAGAAGCTATCCTGGCAACATATTTTTTCCTGAAAATTTATCACATGCCGTTATACAAAGCTGCCAGAATCATTTATAGCCACTTATCTAACAATATCTGGTTTTGCTTCAGTCATTAAGGAAATAAACAGAGGTTGGAAGAGAGTCAGTATGGAAAAGGGGCCTCCACTTTGGAGAAACAACAGCCTTGGACTACTGGAGACGAGCGAATGCTGCCCTGCCTCAAGAACAGGCTAGCGTGACAAGAATGATGGATTACGAGGAGGGATTGCTTCTCAAAATGACGTCCAATTACTCTTCATGCCCAATCAAATTGGTTTTAAGTTATCCCTCAAGTGAAAGAAGCATTCCTGACCTGGAAGAGAAGGCAAGGGCTTTATGTGTAAATAAATAATTAGAAATAACCATCAGCTGATGGTGCACTTGCTGGGGTCTATCAGAGAAGAAACGAGAAAAAGCAGCAATAACGCATTGCTTCCTGCCTCAAATCTGTGAGGATTTTTTTCAAGATCCGTAATTTCTGACAGATTGTTTTTATGAGCCAGTAAACAATGATTTATAACATTAATAAGCCACGATAGGTAAGTTCCCCAAATACGATTTCCTTGTGTACTTCTCCATGACAGGGATGGAACAGATTTTCCTTTCAAATACAAAAATTGAACCTCACAAAAGCATTAGTGACATCCAATAACTACAAAAGCAAGTCCTGTGCTTGTCAGGGACACGAGTCCTGGTTGCAGCCTGCCTTTGTCCCCGTCCCCGAGCACTCACCCCGGAGCGAGGAGGAGGGAAACGATGGCTGGGCTCGCTCACGCATACAAGTCTGTAGAACTAGGGCTCCTGGATTGCGACGTGCTTGGGGATGTGCTATGCCTTCTGTAAATAAAGCACCAGCTATACATCTATGTCCCTGGATAAATAATGTATTCATTGCAAGCACTGCATATCTCTGGCGCCAGTTTTCCTGCATTTAACAACTCCAGAATGCCCCTGACCATTTCAAGAAGGGATACTGAGGTGGACCTGACAATTATTTTTCTTTTACAGCCTAGATTTGGAATAAATGGCTTGGAGGAATCCAGAATGACTCCCTTAGCCCTTTTCTCACAACTCCTCACAAATTTCATACCTGATAAAAGCCCCTGCGACCAGCTGAGAGCTCAGACATAAAATGTGGCCGTTAATGAAGATGTGCCTCTACTTCCAGAACACAATTCGTTAGGAGAGGAGTGAAGGGGAGGGCAAAAAGGGGGAAATCAAACGCAGCTCCCATAATGTTCACAATTACTCTATGAACCAGGAGTCCGGTTCTGGGGAATATGAGCAGTAAATTGCTGAGTGGCTTTCTAATCTAATTATTTCACTTGCAATTCAAATTATTTTCCAATTAAAACCAAGCTAATACATTCTGAAATGTAAATCAGACTCTATTACCTTTTTTAATTGCAATGGCTACACTATTCCCCTTTTCCCTTTAATTGATAAAAATCAGCGGGAGATTTCCATACGTTCTCCTGCAGTCCTGTAGGGTTATTTCATGCCAGCCTTGCCAGTCTCACCATCCTTCACCTCCGCCCGTGTTTCCACCACAGCGGAGGCCAATGCTCTCTGCTTAACGAAAGCAAAAAGCTTAGAGAAGGAGGCAGAGGAACAGTTTTTTTCTGTTCCTAAGACAGCAAAGCCTTCCTGTTGCAGCAGCGCAAAGGTATGGACAAAAGATGCCCGTCAGGTACCAGCTCCTGCCCTAGAAACAGGGTGTTCGTTCCTGGTCGGTGTGGACCAGCCAGCCCTGGTGCAGTTCTCCTGCATTCGAGAGCTGCCTTCTTCCGAAAAAAGTAGAGGAAATAAGCACAGAACATTTTGTCCATCGAGCCAGCCCAGGTCAGATATAAATACATAAAGAACAAGCAAGGAAGCTTCTTCCGCAAAGGGAAGCTATTTTCGATTTAGGCAGGGCTCTTTCCAGACTGACAACTTCTGAATAAACTTGCAACGTCTGTATTACTTCCCTTTTCTATCTGATTGACAAAACTCAAGGGCAGAGGCAGTCTGCAGGGTTAGTTTCTCACGCGTCCTATGCTTGCCTCCTTTTCCCCTGAATTTCTTGCAAGTATCGATATTAATTTTGAGCCCAGCACTCACTAGCGAGCCCCTCCTGCATCAGGATGGGCATCCCCCCCCTCTCCTCCAGGGCCACCAGTGACCTCCACAGGAGCTGGACCACCAGGCCCCCCCACAATGGTGCCTGGGAAGCAGCTGATCACAGTGTGCCCACCTTCCTGTAACACTGGCAGAGGAGCACAAGGCATTCGTTGTCACCCGCTATTTTATCTGCACAGGATGGGAGCAGATAAAAGAGCGGGTAACTGCCTCTTGACCCCACAGTTCAGGTCTGCGTTAGCCCCAGTCTTTGCTCCTGAACCCCACTGATCATAACGTGATGGATGGAGCTGAGCAAGCCAAGATGCCATGCAGGGTGGGTGATCATTCCAAATACGATAGGCAGCTCCCATTGCCCACAGGAAAAACAAGTGAAAACCAGTGAAACCAATCTGGGTTTCATGCCCCATCGGTGCAGGAGGCTGCTCCAGCTGTGATGGGCTGCGCTCTTAAGTTTTCCCCTTCTTGAGTCAGAAACATGAATTAAAGGGAAAAAAGAGAAAAGACAGAAGAATAAAGAGCGGAAGACATTCAGCCTGGCGGACGGTAACTGCACTGACAACAGGAGCATGAATGCTCACCTTTATTCCACTGTTAATGGAACAAATTAATGGAGACTGCAGATGTGGAAAGGCTTGCCCTCAAATCAGAAGGTGCCTAAGCCAAAATCATTGTGGATTTATATTTCCCACAGTCCCTGCCTTCAACAGGGTTAACGGAGACGTAAATCAAAGGGAACTACCCTCCTCTGTGGTGCAAATATGCTCTTTTCTGTTGTTTAACTTTTCAGCATTACTTAAGATCCTACAGGAGTTTTCAAAATTCAGCTCCACTTCAGTCAGCAAACATCCACTCTCTAC
>NW_009648953.1:1445542-1510911 GCF_000708025.1 Charadrius vociferus
CCTACAGTTTGATATTCACGTTTGGATTGCTTTGAAGTTTACATCACTGCAACATACTAGAAACCATTTGGAGAA
Source organism: Charadrius vociferus (assembly GCF_000708025.1). Taxonomy (NCBI): domain Eukaryota; kingdom Metazoa; phylum Chordata; class Aves; order Charadriiformes; family Charadriidae; genus Charadrius; species Charadrius vociferus. Next base: position 1,445,618 of record NW_009648953.1, read on the forward strand.
TACATATTATTAATTAATTGCCCTCACACATAGACAAAAAATTTATCAATGGCATATGATTATTTTTTTCAGGTTAGTCCTCAAGTGAAGAGTTTCTGAAAAAAAATCAAAATTATCTAAATATTTAAAGTATTTAATATATATAAAATAAAATATTTAAACTATATATTATGCATGTAGATTCTTAAGACAGAAAGCTAGCCAGGCAGATAGAAAGTGGAATGCCTTTTGAGTCTGAACTACCAGCACCCTTTAAAAACTGTATGTGGAGATACTTAAAAAGACCTGTCCATAACACACAGTTTTCTAGAAATCATCTCAGCAGGTGGGTGTTGATCTTTTATTCCTATAGAAAGCTTTTCAGACTTCTATTTTATTTTTTTGTTTAAGGAAGGTACAAAACAGACCCAAATCTTAGATGTGGAAATCCCCGTTTTCAAAGTACTGAAAAGAAGGAGGGAAGAAAAAAAAAAAAAAAAAAAAAAAGACGAGCATCCAACTGGAGGAAATTTTCTTCAAGTGTCAAACCTAACATTTTCTTTACATACAGATTCATCTTATTTGGGACATACTCATCTCCAGCAGAGCACTGACGACTCTAGTAACCTGTCATACTTCAGGGACTAGAGGGATTTTTATGTGTTTATTAACTCACTGGTAATCTCTTCATCATCCAGGTGATGGTAATCCAGCCTCTCCCTCTCCACGATTTCCAGTGGCTAACTGCAGCTCTCCGCACAGCAAAGCCACTACACCCTGTTATGTTTTTGTCTTCTCATTTTTAAGCCATGTGCTGCCTGGCATGGCCAGCCCGCAGATGAAACAACACTGCATGCATCCAAATCCCTCCTTCCCAACCGGTTTGCCGACCGCGGGGTGGTTTTGCACTTGCCGTCCCTCCTGGGTACCGATGCGTTCTGCATTTTATTGCTTTGATCTCTTCAACACCCTCTTACTACAAACACGTTTCCGAGAGAAGCAGCAAGCACGGGGGCAAGCGTGCGGGGAGGCGGTGGAGGGTCTGGTACTCAGCGTTTGAAAGCAAGGAGGTTTGAGGGAAAGATCAGAATGGGAATGACCCCGCACTTCCCTCCTGCTCCAGGGTTTCATCTTGCACCCGGCTGCCCATCATGAGGGGTTCCTGGCACAGGGACCATCACCTTCCCCCCCTGGTCCTTCCCAATTGCTTCCCCGTGGGTGCTGAGGATTTCAAGGGGCCAAAAGGCTCTGGGCAGCTGAATATGGAGAGAGGATGTCCACCTGGGCAGCTCTCCACTCCCCAGGGCTGGGGCTCGTATCTAACACCAACCACCCCATAACTCCTTTACGTGGGGGATGCCCCAGGGCCTGCTCAAAGCAAGAGGTGTAGAAAGAACACTGGCCCCAGAGAGGAAAATGCAGGCTGGGCTTGTAAACATTAGAAAAGCATAGAAAAAAAATATAAACAATGTAGCCTAGACTTCCTCGGCAGCTCCTTGTCAGAATTCGGGGAAATTTTGGAAGCAGATTTTCCAAGAGCTGTCACTGCAGTGAACCTGAACCACAAATAACTCCACAGCTGTTGCACTGGAGATGCAAGGATTTAAATCAAGACAGAAGCAGTTCCTCTGACTTCACGATCATGGAAAGTCACAGAGGTATTCTTTTCCCACCCAGGCTGTTCCTGCAGGTTTTCTCCTGGGAAAGGATAACCTAAAAAGTCACCTGCCAACCTCCAAAATCACATGAGATTTTGGTTTCTTTTTAAAAGAATGTATTCAACCTCTGTTAAATTTAGCTTATTTTGAAACTCTTTCTTGCAATAACACTAGAAATGTCTCTCCCCCTTTTAAAGTTAAAAACCAGTTCCTCCCAGGTAGGTAGGATGTCAAAAAGAAAAAGAGCATTATAAGACTTGATGAAAACATAAGGAACTAACAATACTGGGTGCATTGACGCCAGTGTTTCAGTCAGACCCTTTCAAGGCAAACCTCCTAGTGTCTCCCACTTGTTCTCTGCTTGCACTAAAGAGTGGTCTCAGAGTGCAAGAACAGACCAAGTCCTAACCAGCCACCCCCCAAAATGCCCCAAACGTGGCTGTCAGGTCCTCGGCACCAACTAATTTACTGTACAGACTGGCTCCCACCAGGCCACACTGCTTGCTAGGGCACACAGAGCCACCATCTCCTGGGCTCCTGGCACGGGTAGCTTGTTCTCTGCTGTCACCCATCGAGAGTCATTTTATGGTTTGCATCTCTGTACCCATGCCTGGAACAGCTCAAGTTTCATCGTGCATCCCTTCACATGGGAGGACAAAAGCAGGGGCCTGATTTATCACATGACCCTTCGTTAAGCCCATTAAAATGGTAAGAAAATTAACTGAAAGGGTTAATACACATGTGTAACAGGCTACCCTGGTTATGACATTTACCTTCCCCGCCACAAGCGAGTTATCCGGTCTCTTCTCTGGAGTAAAGATAAATGTCAGCAGAGATCAACAATCATGTATTATAAATATACAATGCATAATTTTTTTCTCCTGCTGTTTTGAAGCACTGAAACTGCTTCAGATGACAGGCATGAAATATTTAGAAGCCGTTGGAATAGGATGTTCTGAATCCTCCTAAACTTTTAATAACTTGCAAATCACGCTGTCACCCACGGGACGGCACCAGGAAGGTGCCTGTGCCAAGTAGCAACACCCAAAAACCAGCTCCACTTCTGCTGCACCGAGCAGGTACTGTTTCCCACAAAGCAGGCGTTGTAGCTGTTGGGTATCACTTTGTTATACCCGGACAGTGGGGTATTAAATGCAAAAGAAAATTTGCGGAATAATTATCTGAATTCAGCAAAATCTTACAGAGAGCTCTCAGTTCAAGCGACATTAACATCTCCCCGTCCGGAGAAGCACACGCAGCCCGCGCAGGCAGGATCTGCTTTACAGTAGGCACACATGTGCTAGATAGCTGTTGTTTACTAGGTCATGTTGATTTTGCTTTCAGCTATGTTTTCTTAGGCACCCACGTCTCTTCATGTAGGAGTGCCTTAGAAATTACAAAATATTACTCCCACTCAACATGCACTCGTGTATGTATACATTGGGTTTGTGTGTACATAGCTATAGAGATGCCCACCATAAACAAACATTTGCATCCATGAGCTTTCAGAAAAACAAAGGTATTTTCCCATCACAGGAAAGTACCACACACGAAGCAAGGGAGAGCTCCAGCCTCACCGCTTTCATCCATCCCCCTCATCCCAGCAGCACTTGGGGATCCCAACCCCTCCGTGTCTCACTTCCGAAGAGACCATGCTCAGCACAGCCCTGTCGGCCACCTCTCTCCTGGGGCAGATGGAGAACCAAAGGGGACCCTGCACTGCTGAAAGCCTTTCCTTGCAATGCAACTCGCTTGCAACTCAGCATTTCCCCACAGAGGGGCCTCCAAATGCACGGATAATTTCACTCTTCTCCTTCCCTGCCTCTGAAGCATCCCTTCTGCTAGCTGTGGAAAAGCCCAGTTTCTTGGAAAGCAGCAGATTCTTGCTTAAGACAGGAATTCCTGTTAAGGAAGCTGCTCCCGATCAAGCCCTTCCCTTCTGCCCTGACCTTCCACCCCAGTTTAGGAAATTCACCTTCCTGGAAATGCCTTGGCTATAAATACAGCCCTAAGAACAGCTTGTGACATTTTTCCCCTTTACTACAGAAACTTCCTGCTTGCCAAAATCATCCCAACGAAAGGCACTGCAGAATATAAACCGGGGAAAGCGGCACTTTGCCGGAGAAGCGACGCGGGTGGCGGCAGGCGATCCGCAGGCAGCCCACGGGCACACGCCTCGGCACGGAGCTACCTGGCGTGGGGATGTGCAAGACCATAACATAACCTATCCTAAGGATTAATCCCTTTCCCCGCCACCCCCTGTGCTCAATACCCTTCCCCCTCCGCGCTCCCTCCCTCGCCGTCACCCCAGGTTTGTTTCATTTTGTAAGCAATGGCTTACAGAAGCCACTCGGCGGAAGTTATTAACGCCGCTTTGGTATGGGGAAAATCTCATTAACGTCAGCAAAGGAGGAAGAGTTCTGAAAAGCTCCCAGCTAATTTGCTTTCTTTTAATTTTCTTGCAATTACAGTAAGCAGTGTAGCGCTCTCCCAATAAATGAGTCTTTAGCATTGTGGCAGCAGTCTTCTCCCCAAATCAATTCTCGCTCAAACTTTTAACCCTTCGCTAGATTGCCGGAGAGGAGAAATGACTGTGCGGTGCACCTTCCCAGAACAAATGGATTTCAGACATTTTCAGTAATTTTTCCACATGGCGGAAAATCCCTGTTTTGGCTGGGCTTTTTTTTTTTTTTTTTTTTTTTATATTTTTGCTTTGCAGTCATCACAGCAGTACTGAGCTGGTGCTTCCCACATCCTTTACTTGGTATAAATTCAGTTTCCCTTACAGTAAACACAGTTCCTAAAGGCTGCAATCCAGTTCTTTTCTGAAAAGAGGTTCAGTGTAGCATATCCCACACACTGGCTGATTTTTAAAACTCACTGTGTGATCTATTTTCCCTTACTGCTTTGGAAAGTTGAAGAGCAACAATTCTATTTCAGACTGCAGCTTATTATTTTTACTCCACTGTAAAAAAATAAAATTAAAAATAAGGAAGAATGCTGAGGAATGTTTAATCATACAGTCTGGAGGGCAATAAGGGAACAGGGTTTTGGTTTGCTTTGTTTAAAAAGAAGAAAAAAATGGAAGGAAAAATTGCCCTCTACATAAACTAAAATGAGATCAATTTTTCAACCACCAAAAATGTTACAATAAAGTTTAACACCAAAATTTCATAGTGGCAGGTTTTCAATTAGAACGGAAAAAAAGTTGGGTTTTTTTCTGGCTAAAAAATTTGGAGAAGTGGAATTGTGGAGGGAAATCATGTTCTGATTAGCCCTAAATGAGATCACTTATCCACATCAAAACAAGTCAGAGAAGTCCAAATACCATTATTATTTGATGTCTCTTTCAGTCAATACTTTTTTTTTCCCTTAAATTCTCAGCTGTCGATTCATCTAAGAACATTGGCTTTCCGTTTTTATTAAGTTTCTAATCATCAAGGCTCCAACCCAAAACTTCACAGTATCAACCCTAAAATCTAAAAAAATCCCAACCAAAAATAAAGAAGAATCTGTTGTTATTTTTTTTTCCTTGCAGTCAGAGCAACATTTTTCACCCATTCCTGTGGCAGCATGCAGGGGAAGCAGCGACAGCAGGAGCCCTAGGAGGGAGCAGAACTCTGCTTGGACATTTGGAAGTCTCTGCCCAGGTCCCACCGAACACCCTGAAGGTCCAGCCCTCCCAGCAGAGCACACTGCTGACAGTGGAGCGGAAAGAAGGGCTGGATCAAAGTGGCATGAGAAGTTTCTTGCCTTCACAGTTAACAGAGGCCTCTCCACAAAAAATGACCTACCTGTCTTCGGGACTTCATAAAGCAAGAGGAAAAAGCCTGTCCTAGCACATGCTACCGTACACCAATTTTTTTTTGCAGAGCTCTAATCAGCACACCAGAACATATGAAAAAAAACCCCCAACATTGTATTGATTAAAAATTATATTACATGTGGAAATTAGGTGGTTAAAGAACTGGTGTTTGACTGAACCCTTTGCTGAACACATTTCAGCCAAGGGAAGCTTCTTACGCTGATTTGCAAGTTGCAGAAAACCCGACTGCTGCCAACATTTGAAAATAATTAAGTGGGACCTTTGTTGTCTGTGGGAAGAAAAGAAGCCAATAAAGACACATTTTTAGCTTCTTTTAAAGGATATTTGATGATCACAAGCTTTTTGCACGGATAAGACTGTGTCTGCACAATGACAAAGGGTGTCCACCAGTACATACATACATATACCAAGCCCTGGGCTGAGAAACAATTCCTGCATCATTTATAGCTACTCTATGTACTTCATAATGTATGCATGGATAAGCTATACCGAATGCAGAATACTGAAACTGTCTCATTTGTCCAGGCCGGTCACAATCATGTAATTAAATGATGGCCATAAAGAAATCCTTACTCAAACCAGGGACAACAGGAGAAGGTTAATTTTCTTATTTGTTAGAAACATGCCCACCCCATTTACAAGTGAAACCCAGGGGCAATGGGGATTTTCAGCATTGAGAAATCAAGAAATCTGAAGTGAGTCAGGAAAAGCAAACTCAGAGGATTTCACTGGAAAGTCACGCACCAAAACCCAGGGTTGGCACCCCAGCAGAAGTCGCTGTCAGGAACCAAATGCCAGCTCCTGTTTTCCTCTTGGCTATGGAGATATGAAACCATCGTAAACACAACTCTTCCTTTCCACGCATCAGTACTCCAACCTCAGAGCTGACAGCATTTCAAAATGAACTTCATTTAGCCACAAAGACATAGGGCACCAAAAAGGCACATCTTCTGGTGCTGCATTCACTGGAGGAAAGGTCCCTTCTTGCCACCCTGTCCCTCTCAGGACCTAGAGCTCCTCAGCCAACAGGAGCACTAGAAAACCTTTTCTGTCACACAGCCAGAAATTTCTGCTCTCACTCAAACCACCAGGCTTGCTGTGCTCCTAACAAAGCGGTGTTCAAAACAAGCGTCGGCATGTGCATTTATATGAAATGACTGAATGGCCCCGCAGGTTGATAAAAGGTTCTGGAGTCTTTCACATACAACTAAAGTCATCGGTTTGAACCCGACTCGTATCAGTGGTGTCTGAAACTGGCTGCAGCTGGAAGACTGCTGGAGACCCATCTAACTGAGGTGGTAGTATCACTCTAACTCCTGGAAGACAGATATACAAGCTGTTTGGGGTACTTTGCACAGAGAGGTCGAGACTTGGAAAGGAATGAATTTTGAACGAACTTTTTGTGTATGCTGTTTGTCCCACCAACGCAGCCTGCAGTGGTAGCCAGTCGGCTCTTCAAGCAGATACAAGGCTTTTGGTGAATCATGATACACCCTCCACAACTAAGTTTTAATTGAAAATATCCTCCATGTTACCATTTCATACAGTCCCGCAAACCACCTACCACAGTCTCCTGAACCAGGGCTTACAGAACACTCTGATGTCTCCAAAAGAACACTGCTGGAAGAGTCCATTCCTCCCACATCACGCAATAAAATCCTGCTAGTGTTAAACCTGAATATCATCCCTGAAGATGTAAAAACAAAAAAAAACCCAAAACCAACAACAAACCAAAACCCCAATACCCCCCATCTGTAACCTGCCCTTCCCTTCAACTCCCAAAGCCATGACCAATTCTGCCAGTCAAGTTTCCCACAACAGCTCAACCTTAGTAAACTCATTCCCCCACGAAAGATAAACATGGATACATAAATTCCCCACCCCATTTGTTTGCATACAAACACTTAGCTTGAACAAAGCAAAACCGCATCCCTGCTGCCACAGCTCCCTGTGAAACCCACTTCTGAGAGCAAAGGTCTCTAACCAGGCCACAGCGGGACTGCCCCCCGCAAGATAGGGTAAACCCAATTGTAAAGTCGTATCGAACTAAAGCACGGTTCAGATTAAACCTCATTTTACTGGGATCTTCAAACCTCCTACTGACACTCAAACCAGTCTGGTTTTAGCCCGTTTTTACAGCCTCACGCTGACCACCTTAAAAATCTTATTAACCTGATGAAAAGTGCTCCCTAGGCCTTACTTTCTAAACGGTACCAAGCTGCTCATCAGCCCTTACCAAAATGACAGAGAAATAGTGATCCTCCCTGTGTGAGTTACAGGCTTTGCCCCTGCCTCACTGAGGCGGCAAACCCTGCTGGCTTGCTCCCGTTCACACAGCCCTGCACATGCTCAATAACACCATTGATTTTGTTTGTGCAGGCAGAGAGAATCCAATTTTAAAAAGCCACATTGATTCCCACCCATTAAAAACAGAGGAAGCTGCAGTATTTGCTAAATGGATAGAAAAAGTCTGAGGTCAGGGTGGAGGGGTGGGAATAATGTCATTACGCCGAGCTCGTTCTGAAGGACAGAGAATTACAAAAACAGACGATAAAGTAGTAACCATTTGACTTTACATTATTTGTCGTAGTTTCTAAATTACAAAAATAACAATACAACAACAAGGGAGTGCCCAGGCGCAGAGACAAGGGATGCACAACGGAAGGCATCCAAGAGCATGTAGCTGTGATTAGTTGCATTTGGAGCATGAAGACACGCACGCAGCGAGAGAGGGCACAGACACAGGAACTGAGAGAGAAGCCCTGCGAGTATCCGCGAGGGCCCTGTCTGCTTTTCAGTTCTTTGTTTTAGCACATTAAACAAACAGAGCCATCGCACAGGTCACCGAGGACCTTCCTTCTGCAACTGTGGCCCCAGCTGTGCTGCACACAAAAACTATTATTATTCTCTAATGGCTGCACCTTTTTGGACAATGATTCAGTGTTGGGTTTTTTTCCCCTCCTTTTGTGCAGTGCCACTTAGTCTTTCGCTTCATTTTATGTTTTATTCGCACACTCTTGAAATCTTCATGTAGTGACTAAAAATTCATGAGGAAGCCATAAGTAGGAGCCCCCACTCCACCCCCCTTTTTCTAACCATAGCGAGCAGCTAAGTAGGTACTGGGCACATATCGGTGCTGCCACTGCAGCGAGGGGGTGGGAGAAGCTGCGGGCTGGGGAGGGAGATGGTGCTGCAGTCCTGGGGGTGCTTCCTCATCCCGCATCTGAGAGCACGAGCTACAGACAGTGCTGACATAGGGCACTGTGGCTCATCAGCGCCCAGCAAACATATCCCAGAGCACAGACAGCTCATGGTCACCGTGGTGGCTGTGCTTCAGCTCAACACCATGCACCACTCGACCGTGAGCCTACCCGTGCGTTGCAGAGCCATCACTCATCTCTTCAACTTCAGTCCAACAATGGGAATAGGCAAGTGCTTGCTAGCATTAGTGAGACTTTCATAATTGGTCCCAGCTGGTTAGTTGTAACACGCCTTGTTGTTGAGCAACTACCTACTAACGCTGTCAGACATCCCCTGGTTGCATAAGGAGGGTTAGTATCATTATTAATTACGGGCTGCCACCAGCCTGTGCCACACTCCTCAGATAAGAAAGCCTTTAAGCTCCTGGTCAGTCAAGGCCCTGTTGGAAAATCACGTGCCAGTTTCAAGGAAAGCAACCTCAGACTGCAGCCACAGCAGCCTCCTGCCCTTTCTACCCCACCACAGTTCCTGCAGCACCTCGGTCCTCTCTCCCCTCTGGCTGCCGCAGGGTCTGCTGCCAAGGCCAGCTAGCTGCCAGCCCCCCTGCCACCGTGCCGGCCAGCATGCAGAAACCCTGGCTCACCAGAGAGGTGCATGTGTGTGCACGTGGGTACGTGCAACGCAAGCATGGCAGACATGTCAAAACATCTTGAAGAAAGGTACCCCGGTGCCTGCCCACGCCACTGATGAAAACTCTGACAGCGGCAAATACGATGGTGTGGCACTGCTTCAAGCATAACCTAAAATTGAAGCAAGGCAACCCAGTATCAGGCAAATACACAGTTCCTGGTGTGCAAGGGAAACATGCAACAATTTGGATCTTTCTCAGGAGGCAAAAGCATGGGAAAAATACGATGGAAGCACCTATTTCGCAAGCTGCTTGAGCATACCAAGGGTTCTCATGACTTAAACCAAAGTTTGCAACCATCCCCACTCCCCCAGCCCCCACTCACCATTCAACTTAATCTCTGCAATACAGAGTCAGGAGCATTTTCTGCAGAAAAACACGCAGCATCCCCTTCTTTCTGCCCCGTCACTTGGTTGCCATCACATCCCCCTTACAAAACTAAGGGCTATAGTTGTATTCTGCACATAGGATTCTTACAGGACTTAAAATGCCATTTAGGGCAGTAATCAGATCCTGTAGCCCCAGGCTAAGGTAAAAGCTGTTAGTGTGTCTAGGAGCTAGAGCTCCAGGGATGCTCAAAAGCACAGACGTTGAACTGGAAATGAGTCTCTTCAAATCCCACGTAAGACCACACCGCAGAATTGGACTGAGAGGAGTGGTCCACGTGGCTGTATCGGCTGTCTAGAGCAACTCTGGCCTTTGCCATTCATGGCTTTCATCTGAATCAACCTCTCATGCTCTGGGTTTGCTCCTGCTTCTTCTCTCCAACATCTATTTTGGCTGCATTTAGGGCCTGAGAAGGGCATCAAGGCTGCTAGGAAAATGCCCTGACAACTTACAGGTGGGACAGGATCTGCTGCGCTTCTTGAGCTGCCAGGGAAAAGCGGCTGGCAATTCTCCACCTCTCTCTGATGAGGAGGTTGAAGGCTTGGGCTCGTTCAAGGTCCACATGACAGGGAACTCCCCACCAAATTGGGGGGGGCTGTCAACTGTGTCTTGACACTCAGCTGCCAAATGCTGCAGACTGATCCTTTTTCGATGAGGTGAGCCATCTTCCCGTGCGTGCCCTATGCCTCCAATAACCACAGACGAACAGCAAATACACTGCAACGCTTCATACCCGTTACCACCATTCCTCATTTTAGTGTAGAAATTCAAGGCATGCTTTAATGTTACCCGTGTCTCTGGAAGCCAAGACAGGCATTCACATAAGCTTAAGCTTAGTTTCTTTTGCTAGATTACAGGCACTGATGCTAGAAGGCAATTCTCTAAATCCAATGTATATGTTTAAAGTTTATTCCCAAAGGATTTATGTAGACATAAATATACAGATTAAAAACAAGCAAGACTTTGGGGGCTTTTTATTGCCTTCTGAAGTAGCCAGGCACATGGATATTTTATCTCTCTTTTGTATTTGCTTTCTTCCAACTGCACAGTTCAGAGACTTCATACAGAACAGAGGCAAAGTTCAGACTAGCACTGACAATTTCATTTAAAAAAAAAAAAAAAAGAATTGTGTTTTCTTATGTTCTCCGCTTTTTTATTGCTATTTTCAAAATGAAGAACAGTCCCTATCAAAGTGCTAAGGGCTGAAAACATAACTCTAAACGATACAAGAAACCCAACTTTGTGCCAATCCATTTTTATCATCTCTTTGTGGCCATAACAAAGCTGAGAACAAGACCTAAACAATAGAGGAAAAAGAATAATTTCAACATAATTTTTTTGCTGAAAGTAACCTTGGTGACAATAACAGGAATCCATTCAAAAGACAGAATGTTATCTTCCAACCCAGTTAACATGCCTTTCTTTCTCTCGCTCATTATATATCTTACACATCAAGCTGTATTTTGACCTCACTTACAAAGGAATACGTTTGGAGACGCCACATCTCTGCACACATATTGGCATTGCTAAGTAAAATCCAGCCTGTGCTACCTTTCCCTTCCCTGGTCCCTCATGCACCTGCCAAGAGGAGATAGGTTATCAAATGAACCTCCAGAAAAGCATTTCCAGAAACAACAACATGGCTATCTTCTGCTTTTGCTTATGCTCATGCAAACCTCCAGAATCCAGTCCACTAATTTAAGTGGCTAACAACAGTGGGAGCTGTATTTTTGACAACTACAGGGATGAGATCGCTTAGGTAAGCTTTTATTTGTGATACAGGCCTTCACCATTACTACTTTTTACCCGCTGAAATCCACTGGCAGTATTTCATCATTAACTTTTTAGCATAGTAACCAGCAAATTCAGCTAGCCTCAGCTGAACCTGTTTACCTTTTAGATTTCATCTGTCCCTCTTAATATTGTTGTGAGCATCAAAGAAATACTCCATTTTCCTCTTGGATGATTATTCTGTTTGCAGTCTCCCACTGGCAAGTAAAACATTGTTTGACAAAATAAATTGAAACTTTTTTTAAGCCATCAGATAACTGCTTCCACCCCACCACCCTGGACTTTCTTCCACGTGCACAGCTCTGCGTGGAAGCAACTAGTTGAAACACAAATTCTTACCATGGTGGATCCGAAAAAGGCCATCAGCTTTCCTTCTGCACACCAGCTGTCACATTAACATGCGTGCTAGCCCTCATGGTCACATGTACCATTATACTCTCTATTACCCTTTTGTTTAAGGGCCTCAGCCACAAAAATCTTTGTGCGTGAGGTGCTATAAACACAGACCCACTTCAGAAAACACAGCATCTAAGGAGCACAGCATAAGGTAAACGGTGACAGACACCTACAGCTAGACTGGAGAGGACAAGGAAAAAAAACACAGTGTTGCTCAGCAGTATTACCACAAATGATCTAATTGTTCGATATGCAGTTAAAACACAACTTATTACAGTACTGCTCTTCCTGTTGTCAAGTTAACTGAAACATTGCTAATTTGTCCTTGTCTGCCTCTACGTGAGCACGAGCATCAGCTGCTGGAAAAGACAATTCTCCTTCTTCTCTAAAGGCTTCAGCGGGTGAGCCTCCTGGGCTCAGGAGCTGCACAAGTCACCAGAGTTATGTGAGAAATGTCCCAAGCCTCCTGCAAAGGCAGAAGTTCAGTGATGACACTATGAAACTTTCAGCACTTTTCACATCTCACCAGGCCCAGGGTACTACGCTTCTGCTTGAGAACTGCTTCAAACCAGCTAGGAACAGCAGCGGTTGGCAAAATGAAAAATAACATCAAAGAGTTAACCCAACTCTTTGTACCATAAAGTTTCTGATTCAGATTCACTTCAGTCAGATTCAGGCCAAATCCCACACATCTACCCCGCCTCTGCCCCTGAGCAGGAGCCTTTGGAGATACAGTAGGTTTGGTAGTGGGTAGAAGGCCACTACTCCCTGGCTAATGCAAACTAGTGGAAGTGGCGACAAGAGGGGACAGAACCTGAAGGTGCACCCAAGCACTGATCCCACGTAGTCACAGCAATGTAAAGGCAAAACCTATCTGCACAAAATAACACGTATCTGTGCAAATAAAACAACAGCTGCAATTACTTTTGTCCTTCAAGAAGGGGAAGACAGAGGTCAAGCTGCCACTCAGGGACTCATAGCTTACTTTCCAGCCTGTTGCAGAAGCGGCACACCATCCTGTTTGGAAATCGGTTACCTCTGGTTTTGAAGTCTAGCGAGAAGGGTGAAATCTCATCTTCTTTCCACCCACATCTTTCCTTATATGGGGAAGAGTGACTTCCAGGTAACCATCGCCTGTAAGAGGATTTCTCCTCTGCCCTTCCCCTCTCCAAGTTCCTAGAGCCACTTCCCTTTTATTTATTCCTCCTCAAAGCAAAAATTTCTCACAGTATATACACGCATGACTCTCTTCTGCGTTCTTTTTTTTTTTTCTTCCCTGCAAGGCACTACAGAACAACCATTTCATGACCTGACCTTAAAGGCAAAGGACATTTCCTTGACCCTCCTCCTTAAAAAGGTAACAGCTGTGGCTCTAACTCAGCTTAAGTCAGGCCACAAGATTAGTGTTTTTCAAGCAAGATAACCACTCTCAACTGCTTGAGAGTTGCTCCTTTTCCCCAGCATGACCTAGAGAAGGAAGCAGCTACTGAGCCTTCACCTGAGAATTAGGTGCCTTTACATTAGCTTAGGCTAATTTGAAGCACCAGTGCAGCAAGCGGCTTGAGAAGTTAAGATAGAAGCTTTGGGGACTGAAATCACAGCATTCAAGGGGTCTGAAGCTGGGAAATGTATAACCCCATACTAATCATAGCATCTTTAGGTAATTTCTTTCCTCTGGTAATGACTCATTCGTTTATAAACCAACGTCAGTCACTTTTCTAACCTCATTGCCAATAAGCAGCAGAGCAGAAACACTTTCCAGTCAGAAAATGCTCTTCAGTGTAATACAGTTTTTCAGTCCCACTGTGCTGAGGCCTAAAACTTGTGAACCTAATGAGTGCACAGACATACGCAGTAAGCCTCCTCCATGTTGCACTTAAAGCCTGCGGTGAGGAAACATACAGGGGGAGGCAAAAACCTGATAGGATTTAAATACGTGGTACTTGAGCAAAGCATCCCTGAAATCCTGTGCAAACTGTGTGGCTAATGCTGCTTTTTCATATTCAGAAGTGTGGATGATGAATCTCGCTACTTGTAATTCTTCTTATTTTCACACTTGGAGCACCGATCTCATGCCAACAGCCCCTCATCTCATTCTGCTTCTCAGCAGCCACCGCTACCATTAGACAGCTACTGCCCTGACCCAAACAAGTGTTGAAATAAGCGGAGAGGGATGTGGAAAATCACACTCCAGTGTGTGATTGCGGTGCCTTCTCCTTCACTGACCACCTATTGCTGGAGTAACGTCTGTGGGTCACCACACTCCTGTTCTTATGAGCAGCTGCTGCTGCTGTCATCAGAGCTGAAAAAAAGAGCACCCTTTCCCCGCTCTGTTTCCTTGTGCTTGCTGAGGAAGTGACTTGAGTGGGAGGAGAGAAAGGAGAGCAAACACAAAACCACAGAAGTAAGCAACTAGGAGCAGACACCAAACTCTATGTCTCATATATACACGCAAACCGCAGCTTCTCATTGCAGCCGGCCCTTGTTCTAGCCCCCACTAATTGTACCGTCACTCATAAGTATCGCTGCAGAAGCAACTGCTTGTCACTGTACTGAGCTAGGTTATTTCCCAGACTGTACTCTGAGCACAGATACCTTTACCAAAAGACAGTATGTCTTTTATGTACTACAGAGATGGAGTCCCAAGCGCTACAGCCAATAGCTGCAATAGGAGGGTTTTGATTTCTCTTAGGTAAATAGCTCTTTTTAAGTAAAACAAGCTAGCCATTTGTAGCTGTTTCAGACCTGCCCTGGTACAGTAAATACAAGAGTGACCTCGACTTTTCACATCATTTCACCAAGCTGCAGCCTTAAAGGGACTTACTGTGCTTACACAGCTTGAGAAAAGAAAAATAGACAGCAGGAAATCCTGTGACAGGCTTGTTTTGGTGATCATGTGAAAGAGATAGTAGCAAGAGAAAAAAAACAAAAAACACCAAAAACACCTGTGGCCAACCTGCAAGTGGGGAGTCTGGGAGTTCTGAGCCTCTCATTGATCCTCCCAGACCAAAATGACTCTGGCAGCAAGTGTAGACAAGGTAGGGATTAGTTTAGGATTTGGTGCCGAGTTTAAAAAAAAATAAAGGTTTATGGATGTTTATGTCAGGAGTATCCAGATGACTTCAGGTAGCAGTACATGGACAGGTAATAGAGTGTATTTGCAAGCCACCTCCTCTTCGCAAGCCCTCTCGAAAGCATGCGGGAACTCAAGCTGAGCCGCATTTGAAGATCATTTGTTTCCAAACCAGAAAGTGTTGCTTTCGGTGAGGTCAGCCCCAGGCCCTGGCACCGGGTGGTGTGAATGCCCACGGAGGGAAGGTGTGCTTAAACAAGAAAGTTATGGGGGAGAGGGGGTGGACGGGGAGGTGGAAGAAGAATGCTCTCCAAAATCATGTCCCTCCAGAGCTGGTGGAGAGGGTGAGGTGAGCTGACCCAGAGTGGGCAGGAGACCTGTGTCAGCGCTGGTGGTTGACCACTGAGCCCTGGTCAGCAGCCCTGCCACCGCAGCTCTGCTCCTGCTCCTGTTCCTGCTCCCTGTCCGCACAGCAGTGCCCAGGTCACGGGCAGCGCTACTGCCGGTGGATGGGGCTGTCTGAATCCAGAGGGCTGCCTTTCCCTCCTTGGGGATCACTGACACGCTTGAAAGCAGCAGCAGCCTTGGGAAAACACTCTTTTTTTAAAAAGAAAATTTGCGTTTACCTTCTTTTCCCTGTGTTTTGCGTGCTCTTTTGCACAACTGCCATTTTCCTAAAAGACCGATCTCTGTTTAGCCATTCACCTGCTCCAGGTGCTCATCCCCTCACCTGAGGCCATCATCCTGCTGCTTGCATTGGTTCCACTGGCAATCCTATCCCCTTTCCACTTCTCCTGCTAACAGGAGATTGTAACTTCAGGTGATGAAGAAGAGTAACAGCTGGAAATCAGGAATTCCAAAGAAACAAACACTCTTTTTCATGCAAGGGTCTCTAGCAGTGAAGAACAAGGGAAAAGCAATGCGGGAAGACAGGGTATGGTTAACAGGTGGCCCAAAGCCCAGATTTCAGGGTGCTTTTAGAGTCTCTGGTTGTTCCAACAATTAACAGTGAGTGTAGCAGCCAAAAATCTTTTTATTTAATATTTTTTTGTTGTTGTAGTGGGTCTTTGCCAACCAGTTCCCTGTGGTGTTTTACCTCATTGGACCATGGCAGACATTTTGCAACTCCAGCTGACTGGTGAGGACTAGAACCCCCCACCCATGGGGTGGCACCAGCTGATAGTGCCAAACAGCGCTCCCAAACCTGGTGCCTACCTCTGATCTACAACACCCTTAATGGATTGAGCCCCGCCTGTGGACACACAGGTTCCTTCCTTTCCAGCCACCAAGACAAAACTGAGATCTGCAGGAGGAATAATTAGTGTCAGCCCCCCTTCTTTGCTGTAGAGGAGCTGTTTTGGGAGAGGGGACAGAAGGGACTGGCCCAGCACTCAGTTGAGACATTTGATTTTCCACCTCTCAGACATGGGTGAGCCAAAAGGCAGCAGCACAAGACAGCTCCCCCTCCTCAGGCCAACAGCAGCTTCTCTTTGCTGGGGAAAGCCTCCCTGTTGAGTTCCTTGCAACCAGGCCTTTGTTACAAATTTTCTTGGGCTGCGAGGCATATAACTGAGT
The DNA here is from genome assembly GCF_000708025.1 of Charadrius vociferus. NCBI lineage: Eukaryota > Metazoa > Chordata > Aves > Charadriiformes > Charadriidae > Charadrius > Charadrius vociferus. The sequence continues at coordinate 1,462,192 of NW_009648953.1, forward strand.
ATATTTTATACACTTGGTTAATAAATAAACAAAGCCCTCCTGTGACGGCCTTTCCAACTCCACACAGGGATGCAGGGCTCCCCTCGGAGCCAGGCCAGCATCATGTGCTGGAGCCAGGCAGGGAGATGCTGCAGCATCACAGGGAAAGGGGCAGATTGCTAACTTTCAAAAGATAATGGAGAAGCTGGTATCTCTGCTCAGAGCAAAATAAAAAACACCTAAGGAGACTAGGGAGACTCTGGTCTGAAGAGATTGTTTAGGCTGAAATAGAAGCCTTTCTGTTTTAAATTAGACCCCAGAAAGGGAGTCTAACATACACAGTGGGTATCTTCTGTTGGATGCACCAAGGGCACAACACCAGATTACCATCTCTGCTCTGGGGTGATTTATACACAAAGGAACTTGGCAAAGAACTATCTCTGCTTGAGTTTTGTAAAACCAAAAACTAACCTGGCCTGACTATCACACAGATGGGACAAAGCCAAAAGCTTTCAGCTGAATGTCTGTTCCTTTCCAAGACTTGGTGGTCTGGATACAATGAAACTGAGTTTCAATTAATCCTGGTGTTGATTTTGCAAAGCAGAATTCTGCTGAATTTTGCTTCTGAAAAAAAAAACCCAACTCCAAACTCCAAATTTCTTGGAAAAGAATCGGAGAATTGCTTAAAATAGTATAGGTTGAAGTCTGCTTTCCTCCACAAAGTCTTCTGCAATGTATTGCCTGTTCTGCAAGCCTGTAGTCCTACCAGGCGTGATCATTGCTAAGTGAAACTGAGCTTAGACTTCGGCAATGAACTTGGTGGTTTCGCTCCAGTACCCAGAAGAAACATTCCTCCTCAAACCAACTAGCTATCCTGCTCTTTACCTTGGAGAGGCAGAGTCAGTAAAGCAGTGAATGTTGCAGGTAGGATTGAAACAGACTGGCAGAGAAATGAGGCTCCCACAGCTGCAAAAGCAGTCAAGTCTCAGATAGAGATGTTTTTGCATGTCCGGAAAAGATTTTGAAATGTAAAAGTGCACTAACACTATTATACAAGGATATTAACAGATGCCAATTCACTGAGTAAACTAATAAGCACAAGCTATCCCTGCTGCCATTACTACTGTTTCATTTAAGTTTTGGCCAGAATGGTGTGCTCCAAGTCACACAATTGTGAAGAGGTTGTGACACCGCTCAGGAATCTACTTTGCTTTGTCTCCCTGTCAGCATGGCTAGAGGACTGATAGCTGTCACTGCACGATGCCCACATGTGGCAAGACAGATCCAGTTTAGTCCCCTGTATCCCTCAGGACCCACACTCACCCAGCTAAGCATGCACAGCCCGTTAAAAACCACACCTGCACACGGCTTCATATATACTCTGTATGGGCAGCTGACAACATGCATGTAGGCCTTTATGCCTACATGTTTTCTTGAAGTGTCTGAAACTAGACTGATAAACACCTCTTCAAACTGATACTCAGCTTCATTCTCCGTTATCCAAACATTTCATCAAAGGCCACCTACCTACAAAGAAGACATCTCAACCCATGGCCAGACACGCCACATACCAAAGCCTTTTGAAAACACGGCACTAAAACTACAGTTTGTCCCTTAACAGAGCAGAGGTAACAGCCATTATTTTATATCTGTGATATTTTGAAAATTCTAAAAGACTTAAATCTCATAAGTTGATTATGCCATTAATTCGTGAAACGCACTCACACCTGGGGTGCAACACAGCAGCTGTTTCAGCTGAGCAGGAAAGGAAAGCCAAGAGGGTAAGGTAGCTTGGTGGTAGTGTCCCAAGGAGAAGCCCTCTTGCTCCAAGTGTCCCAGTGCTGCCACTCCACGCTAGAGAACCGTTCTGGTTCCAGCAAAGGAGGACAGCAGCTCTATCACTACGCCAACCACCCCCTCTCCCAGAGGGTACTAACCCCTCTTCCACCTGAGTGTGGGCTCTAGTGGAGAGGGCAACTGTTGCAGCCTGAGCCCTGCATTTCTCAGGACATGGGTTTTTGTGGGAAGCTGCTCATACATGGATTATCAACCCAGAAGGGATCTCTCTGGTCATTCATCCCTCTGACCTCCTGCAAAAGGGAGATCACAGAGACTAACTCAACGATATCCCCTTCAAACTGCAGCATAAAAAAAGAAAAGGAAAAAATAAAATCCCATGAAGATAATTTTTTATAGGTTGCTCTGTGAAGAGGGCTTCATTTCTAGCCTAAGTGCGTCTGGCTAAAACTGCCAGCTGCAAAGCCCAGTTCCTGCACAGCGAGCTGGGCAGAGCAGCCCTCCATCAGCAGCTTCAGTTCCTCACACAGGCACCTCCAGACCATGGCTGCATCACCATGTACTTCCATGAAGGGTCGCTGATCAGGCCCAGGCCGACTCAGCTAGTGATAAGGAACAAGATGAAGGATTATGGTGACTGGGGGGCAGGCCAGAACCACTGTCCCAAGCAAGGGGGAATGCTTGGACGGCCACCAGCCAGGTCCTACACGTGGAGGCTAAGGATGCTCCATGAGAAACACTGCAGCACAGCGAGCTTTGCACCACAGGCTGAAGATGGGTAGGAAGGAAGGAGGCTGATCCTCTTCACAGCACTCCCCCCCTTTTAAGTGACAACTCTGAACGCAGTGCTGACAAAATCTCTGACTTGGCTGGAGCAGCAGCATAGGAGCTGCTGACAAAGCAGGAGAGGACGGGAGAGTCCAGTGCGACAGCGCTGGAGCTGCGCAGCCACCGGGCCTGGGGGAGAGGACAACATGCCGGTGCAGGGCTGGTGGGCCAGAAGACTCTACCCCTGGTTCCCTGTCTGCTCTGGGGTCATTCCCCTTTAGGAGAGCACCCAGGACAGGGAGCCTTAAGCTCACACAACGGCCATGACGTCCTTTGTCGTTTTGGTGCAGAGCCAGTGGCGGGGCCCAGTGGCCCCCAGCCCTCCCAGGCTCATCCTGTGCCCTTTGCCAGAGGCGCAGGCCTGGGGCAGGCTCCAGGGATGTGGCCATGCTGCCCTCCCAAAGGGGGACTCAGCGGCGAAGGGGTGTTCCTGCCAGTCCCACCTTAGCCTGGCATGTCTGGCCTCTCTCGGGTCCCTCTACAGTCAGGAGCAAGGGAGAGAAATCTCCAGAATATCGATTATGGCAGGAGATCCAGCCTAGAGGAGGCTCTCTCCTCTGAGAGGGATGGGAGCTAAGTTTTGCTAGACTAAAGACATTTCGATGACCATTTTTGATACCTTCTGTCCCACCCCGCCACCTCAACACCGCTGCGATCCTTGCAGAGAGCACTGCCTTAACCTGACAGAAATACCCCTGATGGGACAGAGAGGTCCTGATGTTGGGGCACCCCAATACCAAGTCCACCCACCGTTCCTCTCAGAAGAAACTGGGCTGAGGGATCCAGTTTGTCTTCAGGGCACGTTACATGGCAGCAACAGCAAATCACTTACGTGAAGTCTGCAAGCAGCCCGGGGACTGTCTTAGCTTATGCTGGGCTATGCAGATTCGGGTCAAGACAGAGCATGGAGTTTGTTTAAAGACACTTCTGCCTTCCACCTCCGGGAGAAGAAAGTAGGCCTATCATTTAAAGGAAGAGGAAAGGCCTTACATTGCTCTCAGAATGAGCAGGATCCCACACAACTTTCCTCACTCGGAAAGATTTGGCCATCACATTCTTGACAGTAGTGTTAAACAACAACAACAAAAAAAAAGAGGGAAAAGAAAAAGCAAGTTGTTAATAAAATATGGGGACAACCTGGGAATTTGCTCCCAAAAGCCCATGATAAAATACCTCCAGCTGAGAGCTGACCTCTACATTATATTCCCCAGAGCTCTGCCTTGACTTTCCTTAAATGCATGGGGCTCAGGGCTTCTGTCACTTCTTTGGCATGCCTGCTTACAGCCTGAGAGGTTTTATTCTGAGGAAGCTTTTTCTTCACATTCAGCTTAAATGTGCCATTTCTTGAAGTCATCCCCTTGTCTTTTATACTCTAGCAAGCAAAACAAGTGTAAATTAAATGGAAGACACATGAAATCTTTATAAAGCCCTGTGTTTCCTCTAGCATGAAAGTTCCTTCTCTTTGGAGTAGAATAGGTCTTTACTCTGTGCTGTATTTTTCCCCATCAGAAAATGAAGAATATAAATTTTCCTCATGACTTGAATTTAGCTTCATCAGCAGCCCCCTGCTGATGTAATTCAACCCAACAAGATTTTTCTTTTTCTTATTTTTTTTTCCTGGTGAGCTGCTGCCCCTTTTCCCCTCCTTCCATCAGTTCAGACATGGAAAACAAGGGAGGAATTAGACAGACAGAACTTATTATCTAACAAGCTGCAACTTCAGACTGGGCAGGAATAACATTTAAAATATAAAAAGCAAATTTTATCAAGCCTTTTTCTCCCCAGAGACTGCCACAAGAATATTCCTTGTTTGTTGCTGAGAATGAACAATTTTTCTCTTTCATTTCTGCTTTCTGTCACATATTTCATTTTGGCTGCCCCTTCTGTCTTTCAGCTAGGGACCTAGGCTGCTAATGCAGAATCACAGATAACTCAACAATATGCCTGTATTATCTTTTTTTTTTTTTTTTCTTCTAGTCTGCCAGGTAATTGCAACCCTAAAAGCTTTTGCATATTTACCACAGAAACATGTCTCTCTTGGAGGATGGGACTGTCATCAGGTAGAATATTTCATTTAATAAGCCTCTTCTGAGGTATAAACTAGGGTTGGGGATTTTTTTCTGGCCTCCTTCAGAGCAAAGGACAAGCAGATAAAAATCAGCTGCTGCAGTGTTACAATGTCAAAGTTCCTGTTCCTGTGAAAATTAACTCTTCCCAAGCTCAGCTCAGGTGGGCTTTGCCACTGTGATGTTTATGAAGTAGGAAGAGAGTCTGCTGTCAACTCATGTTGTTTCGCTGTCCCCAGTCCTCCCCACGTATAAAACAGATTTCTTTCCTATTTACAAACAGAGCAACTACCCTGCTTTTCTGTAACCCATCTGATGAGTTGTGGATGCTGCCAGGACTGATTTTCATTAAATCAGTCATCAAAAAGGATCACATTTTCCCTCTTTGCCCCTGTTTCACAGTATTACAACAACAAAAACATGGCTTGAACATTCCTAAATTCAGCTGTCATCTAAAGACAAATTCCCCACACACACACTATTTTCCCCCACCCCTGAGGTAGCAGAAGAATTGCTTTTCTCAGTTCTTGGGATGTTGAATCTAGTGCACTGGTACCGAAGAGAAGGAGGGTCTGAGGAGAGCACCTACACAGAGACTTTGCGTCTTGGAGTCAAGATAGAGGGAGAAGACGACCTTCCAGGGGTTATGAAAAGAGGCTGCTTTGCTGTAACTGTTCAACAGACTGAAGAGGGATATAGCTGGTTCACATGTTTTGCTTTGGGCTCACCTACACAGAGGTCAGAACTCCATCCTAGCACGTAACATACCTGTAATTAAAAGCACTGTGAGTGGGAATTGACTGTCTATGAAAGGTTCTCAGTCCAACACCAAATTACTGACAATACTCATTCATCCCGACCAACAGCTTCGCACATGGAGAAAGGTGTTTCCAAGCCGGCCAGGCTGCCTGCCCACCAGGAGGGAATGGATGGGAACCAGCCAGAATGCTCTCATTGACTCTAGCAAGCTCCACAGCCTGTATGAAAACTACTCCTTGACAAAGCATCTTCTGCATCCACACAGTTTTCATGTGGGCCAACCTTATTCTTGTAAAGTCCCTGGTTTCACATACGAATAAAGACTGGAAGACGCTGCTGAAATATGGATTGATTGTTTAGGTTAAGTTCTTCCTGAAACCAAGAACCTACTTGCATTGACTTGGAAAGGAAATACAGACTCTCCAGATCCATCCCCTCTTCTGGAAACAGTCCCAGAGAGAATGAAGTACTGACAGAGGTGAAAGGCTTTCTAAATTACAACTGGCAAACTCTTTTTTTACAACATTTTATGGTTATTTAGAAGTTTACATGGTTTTCACTGCAAGAGGTTAGGATACCATTTTTTTCTATCACCAACAAGTCATTCTAAGAGCCATCCCAGTTTAGGATTAAGGGATGACTCTCATTCATTTACAGGAACGTAGGAAAATTCCCATAGGTAAAATATTTCTCCTAGTAACGTTACATGAGCCCAGTCTCTTACCTGTAGTATCTGGATTGAAGGTAGGTAGAACACACAGCTTTAGACACATGGCTAGCTGAACCAAAGTCTATGACCTTGACCCTATATGGCTGTCGGGATGGGTCTACCAACATGATGTTCTCTGGTTTGAGATCAGCATGAATCAGTCCCAGGCTTTTCAGCTTCATTAGGGCAGTTGCTACCTGCTGGAGAATTGGTCGAATGTACTTAAGGGGCAAGGGACTGAATTTGTTTTGTTTTAGAAAATCATAGAGGTTCTGCTCCAACATTTCAAAGACCAAGCACGTGTGATTCTTGTGCTGGAAGCACTCGTATGCGCGGACAAAGTTGTAGTCATCCGCACTTTCTGTGCTCAGCCGAGCCAGGATGCTCACTTCAATCTGGCCTTGCCGGGCATAGGAAGGATGGTTCTTTAGGATCTTGATAGCCACAATCTCATTAGTGCCCCGTTTCCAGCATTTGACTACTTGTCCAAAGGTTCCACGGCCAAGAAACTCTAACACTTCGTACGTGTTGGTCATGGAACAGAGCACCTCATGTTGCACCAGCTGGTAATCCCCTTCGCTGTTGGAGCCACTGTTTTTGGAGGTCGCCGTGGAGGTGGTGGCAGTGGCTACAGTGGCCCCACTGGCATTGTTCTGAATCATTGGTGGATGCTCTTCAATGATCTGCACGCTGCTTGTGTTCTCGATCTCCTCACTCTTGCGTTTAAGTCCACATTTTTGGTAGGTGTCCAGAAGGCTCACAGTGCTGCGACGCATCAGGTTGTGTGGCCCGCCCAGTGTTTGCCCAGACACTGCAACCACACCAGAAGTGCTGTTGGCGGATGTCACCACGATGTGCCCCGTGCTTGCTGGGAAGATGATGGTCTGTTCGTAAGGGATGCTTGGATTGGGGATCTGGAGGGAGGCGTTGACGGCTGCTGCGGCGGCTGCTTGGGAGGACTGCACGTTCTTGCTCTGGCTGTAGACTTTGCTGTGTGTGCCGTACCCAGTCATATCCCAGTTCGAACTCGGCTCCACTTTCAGTTTCTTCACGCTACAGAAGGCACTTGACTGAAGGGTGTGAGGAGAGAAAACTTGCACATGCGAGGCCATACCTGCAACACAACATCAGAGTGAAACCACAATGTCAAGATGCCTTCCCCAGCTATTTTAATTTGTTCAGTGGCAGGAAGGGAAAATGGGATACAGACTTCAGATACAGCACACGCTCACCCAGAAAAATCAAGCAGAAATATGTATTCAACACAAATAAAATACTATAAAATAAATCATTACCCCTGACTGAACTATACTAATAACAACCGACATGCTTGCTCTCTTGCTCTCCCCATTCTCATTTTGAATAACAGGAATGTAAATGTTATTTTTACCTCCTCTGCCTAAAGAGACTCCTATTCCCATTGTCTCCAGGAATATGTCTAGCTCTCAGGAGGAACTGATGTCAAATACTGCCAAGTATTCTGCCTATGGAGGCCAAATCTCAAATCCTCAGGCTCATCCTATATTAAACAGTTTGGTGGAGCTGACTGAAGCCCCCCATTTATTCCCATAAAACCACTGTGTAGCTTCTGGCCTGCAGGGAGCCAGGATGGGACCAGGAGGTGATACACCATGACAAAATGGAGGTGCCTGCACAAAGTTGAAGAACCAGGACAGAAGCAGCAGATGATGTTTCAGGTTGCTTGCCAAGTCTGCGTGTGGGAATCGTGCACAATGCTGGTCTGTGCTCAGGGACACTGGAGATGGGAGTTACACAACATGAGCTTCACTGTGTGCTCTCAGTTCTCCCAGATCTATAAAATTGTGCTCATCTATTCTTATTCACAGTGACAATACCATCACTGGAAAGCAGATCCCCTGGAATTGAACAGCATTGTTAATGAAGCAGCATACACATTAGCATGTGGCAGAACTAGGTCCTAATATAACTTTACTTTTTAAGAAAAGACTAAAACCGTTTTTCCCGCAAGCTTCTTTGGTTCTAGAACAGTTAATAATCCTCATCTTTATTAAAAAAAAAAAACAACAAACAAACAAAAAAAGAAACCCACAACCTCACAACCAAAGTGAAAATAAAGTATTACTGAGACAGACTTACTGAAGGATTCTGAGTAATATTCCACTGAAACAGAAAACGCTCCTATTCAGAAAAAAAAAGCAGTGGTCCAGACAGAAGAAGACATCTAAGTCCTGACTTGCTGCCAGCTTTCCCTGCCCAGGGTAGGGATGGTACCACTGGGGCAAAGGTATTGTGAAGGGCACAAATCTATGGGGATTCCTGGGGAAGGAGTCGACGCCTGGTGGGAGTTAAAGCAGAAAGGCACAGCCTCCTTCACCCTTCTCTCTGTCGTCAGTGTTTCTTTTTAATGAACCAGAATGACTAGGGAAGAAAAAGACAATATGCTGAGCTGGCACCGTTGCTGAATTATTAAGCACAAACATAACCTTGACTTGTTTTCAACTTTAAAAAGTTAAAAGCTGAATGAATGCTTCAGTGACAAAACCACAACAAACTTCGCAGTGCACATTGATGACTTCTTCACGTGGAGACCTGAGAGTAACTAACACTCGGCTCCCTTTCCTAAAAGAAACCCGTTCTCCAGTAGTCCGTGTTGCTCTTTGGAAGATTTTCTGGAGCTCATGTGTACACATACACACTCACATGCATGCATGCATGAACACATACACCCAGATAGAAAAATATGAACGTTGCTCCACACTTCCAATGCTGAGTAGCATGGTCAAGCAAACACACTTAAACACACCCAACACCCGTTTTCCAGTTAATTCCCAGCAGCCCAAAGCCCGGGAACTGCTCATGAGAGGGGCGCTGTGGCAAGCCAAAAACCACTCTACGAAGCTACACAGAAGTAACCAGCACAGCAATCACCTCAGTTTGCTTCAACACCCCCACCTTCATCCCTACCGCAGTGATGAATTTGTGAAGACAGGGCAGACGCAGAAGAAAACCCGTATCAGGACATGTGGTGAAACCCTCACCCCTGCTGGAACATGCAATGCAAAACCCCACTGACCCTGCTCTAGCAATGAAGGCCTGCAAAAAAAAAAAAAAAAAGCCCTGCATGCCCTCCTTTGCAGATGTGACCCCTGGCTTTAATATGATTTCTGATGCTCTTTGCTGCAATACGTATTAACACACCCCACCAACCTCCTTGGCAGCAATTTCCAAGGCCCCTGCAACTGGGTCCTTGGACTTCACCAGCTCCCTGCCCCACTAAGTGTTTTCTCTCCTCTCTCCTTTCCACAGGGCGATGATGTTGCCACGAATGCCATAGCATGTGGCACGGGGTGAGCTCAGAAAACCGCAGCAATATTACGCAACTTTTCATCCCAGACACAAATATCGTATGTGAGCGAGCCAAAACTCTGTTTGTTTTTCCACTGATTAAGAAGAGTCACGGTGTTCCTTCCAGTAGAGTACCGACCTGCCTGGAGAGTGGGGTTGGTTTGATGTATGTTTTCCCCCTGGATGCGAATAATAAAGCAGACGTAATTGGTAACATATTGTGGACCTAGCAGAGGTGTAATTTATAGCTTTATGGCTTTCATTCCATGGTGTGCTCGAGCAATATCTCTTCATACAAAATAAAAAAGGAAAAAAGCCATTGACGCAGAACAAGAAGTTCTTCTCACACGCTCCTCTAAAGATAACACCAGAAGACCCAGGCATCCCAAATTAAAGTCGGGGATGTGAAGCACAGCAGCTGCAACTTCCTCAGCGCTGCTGTAAGAATCAGGATAATCGCGACCATTAAGAGACAGACTTTCAACTGGTGCAAACTGGCAGGGCTCCGGTTGATATCAGCTGATGCTAAAAACAAGGTCAGCAGTCACTTAATGTTGTCAATGTCAGATGGCCGCCTGTGCCCCTTGGTGAAACGAGTTGTTGTTAAGGACTGGTTTCCACATCAACAACCAGCCCCTTGCTGTCCCTGCAACACTGCTGGCAGCCTCAGCAGGGGGACAGGAATGGGGGACAAACACCGACCCACCCTGCTACCTCAAAAGTGGAGGGGTGGAGGGAAGCAGAGCTGTCTTGTGGCTAAAGAGGGGACTTTGGACTCCTTGGCTGCCCCTTCCACCCTCCTCAGAGGTTATATCTCATCACAGGAGAAATATTTTTTCCCCCTAAAAAAAAGAAGTATGAAATCTTCTTCCTTCCATCCAAAATAATTTTCTCACATTTAAGGTTTTAGGGGCACCCGTTGTAAGGAGAATAACTCGGCCAGCTATTCAGCATAGTCCGATACCAAGAAATTACAGGCTGACTGACAGCTTGGTGATGGGAAAAGGCAGCTTCTGCAACAAAGTCGTTTTTATTGCAAATTTGCCTGTGCAGCTAATGTGAGAAAAACACAACCTTAAATTTCCTGAGGACTCTATCAAATTGTGCTGCTGGCATGTTCTTTTTTTTTTTTTTTTTAAAAAAAAAAAGGCTCTTTAGTCCATGGACATAGCAGAAATAGTAATAAATGTGAATAAAAGTTGGATGGTTTGTTACAGGGATCAAATTCCTCATTACAGCCTGTAATATGATTTGCAATTTCAGCCTTTTGATTACATAGGCCAGCAATAGCTTGCCACGATGTCCATGAAGAAACAAGCTGGCAGTAACAGGGCAATCCATGCCAGCCAAGCCCTGTGACAGCGACACCCCCCTGAGCATCCCCCAGAGCCAGTGGGGATGCTCCCAGGGAGCATCCTCACTCCTGGGGTCTTGGAAAGATGAAGGGACCATAAGCCATGGAGGGATGGAAAATGGCCTGCTTTACTTGGGAAAAGTCCTCTTAAACCCCTGCTCACAGTTCTGCCAAGAAACCTCCTCCGGGAGGCTGGGCCTCTTTTGCTGCCTCCCTTTGCTGCAGCAAGATCCTAGCAGATACCTTCCTACAGTTTTTGCACAACATGGCCCGAGGCTGTCCCCTAGCTCCTTGCCTTTTTGCTCTCCACCAGGAGCGGAGGGGATGAGGATGCTCAGGACGAGCAGCCCAAATCCTGGCTCAGTCAGCCCCACCTGCACTAGCAAAAGCTTTGTCTGGACTAAGGCAAGTGGTGACACGGACTGAACTCACCAGGGCTCAGGCTTGGTCCCTGCCTTGGCAGGGGTGCAGGGCAGCCTCCCGCAACCCCAGTTAGCCAGTTAGGCTGCAGCCAGGACTCTGCAACAGCTAAATAATACAAGCCCTGAAGAGTGCAGGTCTAATTTTTATATCACCCTTGTGCAGGGTGAGTCTCTGGGCTGGGAGCAGAATCAAGGTTGGGCACAATGCATTAAATGAAATTGATAGTTCCTTTCTTTAATAATGAGTTTTAGTGCAGCCATTTAAAGCTGTCACACAATTGACAGTAACTGGATTTAATGGGGCCTCCCCGTCCTTGATACGACTCACGTAACTCCCCGTAGCATCCACATGAGCTGAAGTACGTAGTGTGCAGCCAGGGAAAAATGTTAAAACAGCTTGAATGACTTTTATTAAAAGACTTGACTTTTTTTTTTTTTTTTATTTCCCTGAGAACTCCTCCCACGTCAGCTTTCACTTAATAATAATTTAGCAGGTGCTATTTACAATTCAGATGGCCCTCTTCTGCATGCATACACAAATCACGCAGCCGCCTCACTTGTACTTCCAACAGGTTTCAGGAAAGCAAATGAGGTAAAGTTCCCTATCCACCCACCTCACCCCAAAGGGCAAAAAATACACTTTGGGGACTGAAGAAGGAACAGTTTGAAAGTCACTGGTATTTTCTTCTGCTTTACTCCTAGCACTTACTGCTGATTTATAAGCGTGGCCTTTGCGGTGGCAAGAGACCAAGCCCCTGCCCTGTATTAAGTAGGCAGTAAGACCTTTCGCAGTACCTGCAGAGCTGCCAGTGCACTGTAACCAGAGGCTGCTTGCTGACTGCCGCCAGAACGACAGTGCCTGCTTGAAAAATACCGTCGAAAGCACATGGCGTGTGTTCAGCATATAAATGATGCTCACAAGACACTCCTGAAATAAATATCTTCCACTTCTCCCCAGAGAGGCACAAGCCTGCAAACTCATGTGCACACCCAGGTTAAGAAGGCAATGAGAAGGGGATCTGCCAGGTATGGGTAATGTATTGTACCTTCAAAATAACCATGTCTCAAGCACAGCACTCTTCTTCACGGTGGCCTCTGTGTGGCCGTTTTTGAGGCATTGTCCCCAGTACCACTGCGCTCTTGGAACCTGCTTAAAATTTATGTCCCTGGAGGCTACACAAATTCCTTCCCTTGTGCTACGGAATGTTTGGAGACAGCCTCAAAGTGGAATTCAGACCTCAACGGCCTCAGCTCCTTCCTGTTCCTGGTGAGCAGAAGATGTCAAGGGAGCCTTCATTCCAGGTGAAAATCTCCCTGCCTTCCTGCTCTGCTTTTCCTGTCCTGCTAGTTAAACTGTCCTATCCTAATTAGTAGTTTCCTAAATGCTTACATAGCGTGCGGCAGTTCCCAGAGATGTGACAAAGCCCGTCTCCTGCACTGCTCCAGACCTGGCTTCACAAGGGTCCGAGCTGCCACATTTGATCCATGTCCCACAGCAAAACAACAACGCAGGACTTTCCAATGCACAGAGTAGCCACAGACAAAACCAACCAAAGAAACCCAAGCACCCTTCTACACTCTCCCACCCCTGAAAAGCATGTCTCCTGCTGCACGCGATGCTCAGGGAACTCTCATCACCATCACCTTCACACCCCGTATCCCCCCAGCTGCCCTCCTACGCATCCCTCTCCTGCATTTAAAGCATCAGCAGCCCTGCTTACTATTTCATTCTCCACACCATGACTTTCCTTTATAGACAGGATAAAAGTTATCAACTAGGACCGCAGTTTGTACTCATGGGCATGAAGGGGGTGTAGGCAGTTCGTCCCTACCATGGCCTGAGCAGGTTATTTTGGCATGTGGCTCAGGATACTGCTATCTCCCCTCCCAAATCATTTTTATTCCCTTCTTCACTCTCCCTCTTAACTCCTTAATTCTGGGGCAACTTCCTGCTGGGTACTGAAAGCTTTCTCACCTGACCACAGCAAAGAGGACCCAGCTAAGAAAACACTGGGGAGACCTTCCTCTGAGCCAGCTCTGTCCATCCTGCCCCCTTCCCTGAGCCTCCAGCTCCACTCCACCCGCAGGCACAGGAGGTGCTGGGAGAGGTGGTGAGGGCTGGCGGGGCTGCCAGCCAGCACTGCCTGGGGAGCTGGGCAGTTGGCAAGCCCGGGCTCAGTGCCTGCACACCAATGTAGGCTGAAGGCCGGTGAGATGGCACACAACCGCTTTCCCTTCCAGGACATCTCCAGTGTCGGGGGTGGTGGGAGATGGGTGCTCTCTGGTGCACAGATGCCACAGGGCAGCACCTTTTGTTCCCAGGGCTATGGCATGGAGACTGCGAGATAGGCAGAGCTGTCCACGCTGAGTCCATATGCTCCAGGAAGCATCTCTGCCACCTCAGGTGAGAGCCCTCATGAGCAACTCAGGGGCAAACGGCCTACCCAGAGCCCTGGTGCATCCCACACAGACCAAACGAGGCAACACCACCCTGAGCCTGACCCTGCGCTGGAGCCTGGAAACATCTACGCTCCAGCCTCAACTGCCTGCACTCCCCATATCTGGTGGGCCACTGGACAGTGCCACGTGAGCTGCATTTGGACTGTGGGCAACCACTTAAATAAACCTGCTATACATCTGAAACACCAAACTGAGGAATTAGTGCATACAAGCACCAGCCACAGATCGCCCTTTGAACCATCTACGCCGTCTTTATTTTGTCTCTACAGACCAAAGTCTATTGCAGAGTCCCTGCAACATCAAGCATTTCCTTCAGTGCCCAGTGACCACAATTTCACATCTCACCACTACAAAACTCCACTCTTCCATATCCACTGCAAGCCACAAAGCCCTAATACCTTCTGTAATCTAGAAACGTTGCAATTCTTATTCATCCTTTTGATGTGGGTTCAGGTGCCCACAAGCTTGAGTAACACGCTGTGGGCTCCTCTGACATATTCCTGGGTTTAGGCACGTGAAGCAAAATCTCAGGGCCAAATATATACACTTAAATTTAAATCCTTGATTACACATCAGTGAACGATTCTTTTGGGGTCACCTCCATCTCCCACTTTAATAAACTGTAGAAATGACAAGAGATATTACAGATTTCTTCAGTTAATTGTGTGACTAGTTTATGTTTCACATTATAGTTAATTAACAATGCAACACCTGAGTATTCAGGTTAAAACACTCCTCACTAAAGGCTCGGCTGCCTCATTACTTACCTGCAGATGCTGCAGCCATTGGACCTGACACCAATTTCTAGATCTGGGTATTAGAGGGTCCAGCAGTTAAGTCCATGCTCCCCTGAACTGGAAGGTAACTCCTAGATACCTTTCCAGGGGAAAACCCAGCAGAGTTGGAACAGTGCAAAACTTCCTTTGTCCAGGACACCTCAACGTCACTGAGTGGAAAGCAAATGAAGGCAGCAAGCAGATATATTTGATAGGCTACAGCCTTGACAAAACAGAGCCAGACCCCAGTAAGTAAACCCCCTTCAGCATACCTGTCAAAGCTGACAGGACTGTCACCTCTACAGAAATGGACCTGTTGGAGCGAGTACAGAGGAGGGCCACAAAGATGATCAGGGGGCTGGAGCACCTCTCCTATGAAGACAGGCTGAGAGAGCTGGGGTTGTTCAGCCTGGAGAAGAGAGGGCTCCAGGGAGACATTATAGAGGCCTTTCAGTATCTAAAGGGGGCTACAGGAAAGACAGGGAGGGACTCTTTATCAGGGAGTGTAGTGAATAGGATGAGGCATAATGGTTTTAAACTGAAAAAGGGTAGATTTAGATTAGATATTAGGACAAAATTATTTACCCTGAGGGTTGTGAAGCACTGGAACAGATTGCCCAGAGAAGCTGTGGATGCCCCATCCCTGGGGGCATCCAGGTTCAAAGCCAGGTTGGATGGGGCTTTGAGTAACCCTGGTCTAGTGGGAGGCGTCTTTGCCCAGGCGGAAGGGTTGGAAACAGATGATCTTTAAGGTCCCTTCCAACTCTAACCATTCTATGATTCTATGAAATGATGCTGCAAATGCTCTACCAAGATGTCAAAATGCTCTCCAAACATAATGTAAGAAGTATGGGAGTCCACTCTGCCCATGGCAGGTCTCGGCAGCTTGCGAAGGCAGATAGATAGCCCCGCTGGACATACCTCACTGAGCAAAAGTCCACCCAAGCAGAGTCCCAAGAGCAAAATGAGGTGATGAACAATAAAGACAGAGGCGGCAGCAGCACCTGCAAGCTGTCAAGGTCTGCATGAGAGTGCAAAGAACTTATGCACAATCTCAGTGTAAAGACATTTTAGGAAAATGGGTGTCAATGAAGTCAGGAACAAGTTTTCTACCAAACACTCAGTACTCCCAAGGGCCCTGGAGGAGAAGAAAGTCGGCTCTGGAGTCAGAGATGGGATGAAAATAAAAGAACAAGACGAAGTCAGACAGGCGGGATTGACAGAAGACCTGCTTTGAAGCTTTATCTTTGCAGGACACTGAAGGATGTTTAATAAAATGCTTTGCCGAAGAAATCCTTCTTCCAGTTTTCTCAGAGAGGGACCCGGCAGAGCTGAGGCACATGCTGGGTGCTGGAGGGACCATGAACAGCACTGCATCTCCTTAAAGAGCAGGAGACTGTGCTAACAGCTGCAGCACCACTCAAAAAGAGGCACGACACACTGAGGCTTGTATAATACCATGCTCAAATGAGCTCCTGAAATGCTGGGAATGGCCAGAGGAGATGGGAAAAGCAAGCCACCAAGGAATGCTTTGTGGCTTCCCCATCCTGAAGCTGAAGTGGAGTCAGATGAGTCTAAAAACAGTTCCTCAAATCAATGTGCCAGGTAGGACTATTTGGCAACAGCATATGTGTTCTGGCCACCTTCCTCCCTCCCATCATATGTCCTCCGTGGAGAGAAAGTGGAACAAACTTTAACCATGGCACTTCTATAGCACCCAAAGTTTCCTTTGGAGAGTCATACAAGATATCCTGAGCAGTAAATATGAAACTGGCCAGGGCTTGCCTTGTAGTCCAGTTTAGCATGCATGTGGGTCCATACGTTTAACCTCCACACAGATCTGTAATGTCTCTAGGTTCCTACAAGCTCCATCTCTGTTTGCTACTTGCTGACAGAGTTGCATCCTGAAAGCAGAACTGAAAACGAGAAGGATCTCGGCATGGCTCTGCTTTCCAGGCAGCATGAGTCAAGTCACTCAGCCGGGTCACTTCCGTTTCCGTCTTCCAAACAGGGATTGACCACAGTATCCCCATCTTACAGGGGAAACAGAAGACTTCCTCAATTCCTGACCCCAGGTCCTACAGCCTTCACTGGCCACCCCACCTGGCCCTCCGTGATCTTAGTTCCTGCAAAAGGGTGCCAGGGCCTCTGGAAAAGGGACCAGAATGAATCAGTGTTTCCCACTGATGCCCTGGCTGTGCCCCCCGCACCCACACAGCACTGGCACACTCATGGCTTACCAGAACTGCCCAGTGGAAAGGATATTTTGGCTTTTTCCATCCACCACAGCTGCCCCCCCACCTGGATGACTTCCCACCTGTAAATATTAGCTTTGTAATGTCAATGACTCCAACTGGCCCACAAGTGTGGTGAAACCACAGGGAATGGCTGGCACCTCGCATACCTCACTCGTTAGGAGCAACCCTACTTGTGAAGGCAAGACATGGGCAAGGCTTGCTGGAGTCTCAGGCTGAGCCTCTCACTCCCACAGGATTTTTTCATAAGTGCTTCATTTGCAAAGAGGCCATTGCATGACATTCAGCCCCTGCTTTGTTTACGAAATCTGAAACTCAGATCAAGTGCTAGCTGGGCTGAAAAGGTCAGTTTGCCTGTTCACTAAGTCCCTCCCTTCATTTCATTTCCATCAGGATACAGACCTGTTGGAGAGAAACAAGTCTCTGGTGAGGTCTGGATGAAATATGTAGGATCTGGGCTGCAAAGGAGGACGACTATGCAAGGAGAAAGGTGGGGAAGCTGGGCACAGGGCTCTGCCAAAGCGGAAAACTGAGATAGACTGATTTGATGACCTCCCAGGTACCCCAAAGCCAGGGTTAACTACACCTCCCTTTCAAATAAGAATGACCAAACGCAGGATTTACAGCAATCTCATACATCGAGGGCTATGGGGTGTTTTTGGAAATTAAGAGAAAAGATACTGCAGGTTAATCACCTTGACCTGCAGTTTAAGTAGATAAAACAATTCTGTAAATAACCTGTCTTCACACAGGCATACACACACACACCTGCCCAGAGAAAAGCCCTTCAGTTCCTCAAGGAAACACATCTTGAGCATGAATTTTTCACCCTGTCTTCCAGACTTTATCTTCCTCATCAGTTAGGGCCAAGAAAACATCCCCAACATGAGGGCCAAAAAGTCAGAAACTTTTTTTGCTGTCACTCACAACTTTCGGTTTGCATTCCAAAGTAAGACTGTAAACCAGAAACGTATAACATGAAACGGGCTGGGGCCATGAGCTGGAACCAGAACAGGCACAGCGGGACTCAGGCCCTGGCCCAAACTTAAGACCATCAGGGAGACACAGGGTTTAAGGTTTGGGTGTGGACTCATTTCTCCCCAAAATAACCTCTTTAATTCACAGGCTGCACCTGAGAAAAGTAACCCTGTAGAAAAGTGCCACTTAACTCTTTCTCTTACGATCCTTTCTCCTTTGAGAGTGGTGAGTAGCTCGCAGGAGACCACAGTGAGAGGGAGTTGCAGCAGCCTCCATGAGAGCATGGAATGTTAGGAGGCGTAACCTTGGGAACACCACTGACTGCAAGCACGTGCAGAGTCAGAGGGTGACCTAGGAAGGCAATGATTCTCTTCTCCAAAAGACATGAGTGATGCTGCCCCAAGTGATCCCACGGAAGTGCCTTTGGACACCTCCCTGTCCCTCTGCTGGCTGGCTGCTGGGGCTGGCGGTACATGCCCACTGTCTTCACAGCAACTTTCTTTTTAAGCAAAGTCTAATAGGACAGAGGCCAGTTCAGCACGCAGAGAAGGAGGTTGTCTGGCCAAGGAAGGACAGCCTGGGTGATGCAGGAAGCTCTTGCTAATACAGAAAGAAAACCTGACTTAGGCATAGGGATAAACTATCAGGATTTCCTTGAAGAGGAAACATCCAGGAGCTCAGGAAAGGATATCTACTTGAGAAAGAAGGATATAAGGCCCTTGTGTGCAATGAAGCTCAGGGACACCAGTAACTGCCTACTCCCCCTCAAAGCTCTAAAAGAAAAGAAATCAGAGGAAGGGAAGTCATTAAGAGAAAGAAAACAATAAAAACCTCCACCTGTATCAGCAGAACTCCCTGGCTACCATCAGTCTCTCCCCCAGGTTTCTCTTTTGTGCAGGATATGATTATTTATCACCATATATATTTACTCAGCTCTACAGTGCTTAACGCTGTGGCTGCTGGGCTTCTTGTGCTGGCAAGATTAGACCGTAGCAGAGGAGGAGCAACGTTGAACCTGGAGATCCAGTACAATACATGCCAAATGTCTTCTGCAGCACAGCCTGAGGCAGGCTACTGCTGTGATGGGCACGAAAGGGGGACTGAGCTTCAAAACCAGGCTCTAGGTGGAGACAGCCCCACAGTCGGGCTGGGCATACACACTTCTCTGACCAAGAAAGAGCAAGCAGGTGATAGCTTCGGTGGGGTGTACTGTGAAAAACGACCCTTGGTGTAACTTTGCTGCAGAACACTCAGTGCTTTCGAGACCCTGACCAGCACCCTGCAGAGACACGAACACCTAAGCACACCTCACGTTGTGTATGACTTCGCTCACTCTTCACTACCAGTAACTGCTGTGCGGCACTCAGGTATGGCAAACCTACAGAATCAAAAATCCACGTTAGAAAGGACAGCTGGCTACAAATGACAGACTAGCTAAAGGGGCTGTCAGGCCTCCTTCTCATCCATGATCCTACATTTATGAACCGACATGTTGCTATGCACTTACCCACCTCCTCCATAAGCATCTTTTTGGCACTATTGCAGCTGTTTTGCAGCCACGTCCTTTCAATCCAGAACACTCGACTCTTTCCTTTTCCTACAGCAATTAAATTAGAGGATTCATCCTAAACGCAATGGGACAATGAGTTCAAAATCATCAACGTGCTGGTGATATCGCAGCCAAGCTGTCCACAGTCACACCTACGGGTTTTGACAAATGATGGAAAGGAAGTCTGACCAAACTGAGTCACAGGGAAAGCAGAGTTTCTGGGAAAGTAAGCTCTGTATGATTTTCTCACAAGGAGCAAATACACCGCTGTTTCTGCGGGATCCAGAAAAAAACAAATTAGTAACATCTTGTGGTCAATCACAAGAGCTTTCAATAGGTCTACAAGAACCTTGGGCATCTTAGCTTCGTCTAACATAGGAACAACTGGGGCAAAAAAATGGCCTGGGGTGGGCCTATGGTTGTTGGTAGAGTGATTGTGAGAATTCAAGTAAATGATGAGAGGAGGGAACTGCCAAACAACCAAAACCAGCTAGGGGAATTTAGCACCAAAAGTCCTGTGAACTTTCATCAGACCTTATGCACTCAAAACTGCCAGAGAGCTTTCCAATATCCATATGGATGAAGAGTAAGAAGAGACTGGAAACTAGGTTCTGCAGAAGTATAGTAACTGGGGAAGGAATTCCAGTGGGAAGGGGTAAGTATACACTATGTATAAATACCCAATTCATTCGATGTTTGCAGTACTCTTTTGTGGACATACTCCTTGGATTTGGTCATTTTTCATATCTGAAAATAGCCACGCTTCCCTCTTTAGTCCTTCCTGGGCTCATGGGAGACTGAAATGAGTCACTAGAGGACCAGCTGAGTCATCCAGCCAAAGCTTGGAAAGCAATGCAAAATTGGTCATTGCATCCCCGACTAAAACATGGATGACAGCAGCCCTCCTAGCAACCAACCATGCATTAGGCAGCAGGGGTTGGAGACCACTGCCACTATGAGCTATCATTTTAAGCCAGACAGAAGGCAGCCTTAAATGAAACCAGTACAATGTGGAACAAGCACTGACTGCTGGTTCTGCATCTGACATAAAGCCATTCTTCATTCAGTATCCCCATCCCGGTCACATTAAGAAAAAGGGAGTTCCTTATCTCAGAAATGGCTGTCTATCTCCATCTTCCAGATCATGGGCAATTTCTAGGTGTTCTCCAGCTTCTACAAACCAAAGTCCTAATTCAGTCCATTTCTTTGGAGTATCATCAAATCTTAACAAAACCTGTTTTGATATGCAGTCTCCCTCAGGATCAAATAAGTATGACCTTTTAAGAACACAAGTCCGTATTTCATTTTTATGTCTATTATCTTCAGAACAAAAAGAAATGGGGCAATTGCTTTTGGGCACAGAAAACGTATTTACCTAACAAGTTTTTTATGATGATTACAAAAGTTTAGCAAGTGGATTCAGGAGAGTGGGGGACTGTTAGACCTGTCCTAAGGAGTTTGGCACGCTCTAAGAAGATGCAGTGCAAGCCCCCTTGCTGCACACATCACTTGGACAGCACACCCTAACCTTGCATTTGGGCACTGAACAAATGATGCTCATCCTGACCGGCTGCCCAGCCATCCCAAACCTGCTGTCAATCAGCACACCCCGTCAGGCACATCTCTGAAACACCTGAACAGGCTCTAAGTGCCAAGTGGGACCTCAGTCCCACAAATGTTAGTCACAGGTGTGAAGTTTAAAACAGACGTATTTATACCAGCACCTAAAAAATCAGCATACTGCAACACAGAGCTCACCTTGATCTCTGTCCCTCTTTATGGAAATCTGGTAAAAATAGAAAACATGATGTAGCTGAGTGACAAAATCACTGAGGGCCACAGAAAGCAATGATATTAACTATTATGGAAATATTCACCAAGGAGACAAGTAAATGGGAGAAAACATAACTCCAGAGCAAAATGAACAGGCAGTAGATCTCTAGGGTAAACACCTGTTCTCCCTGGGCTGTCATGGAAGAGCAACGATGACTTGTAAGGGCTGGGGCACATCACACAGCTGCTTAGGGAAACCCGTCTCTGCACAGCTTGCTGTTGCCCTGCAAATCTCATGCCACCACCGAGCCAAGTGTGGGGGGCTCCAAAGCAGCGGGCAGGTATGGGGACAGCACATGTGGCAGGTCAACAGTGCGAGTCCCTCTGTGGCTCACCCAGAAAACCTGCTGGCTTGAGGCTTCCAACCACACTCCTCTCACCTGCCCCTAGCAGCGGCAAATGGCGCTGAGGGACTGCACGTGAGATGGCACCCAACAGGTTTTCATGAAACTGCTCTAAATTTCCCAACCAGTGATGTCACTCCTGTTTTGTCTTGGTCTTTCCTTCCAGCTCATCCCTGGGTTTCAGTGAGGCCATGATGCATCTCCCTTGCTGTGCCTCTGTCCCAGCCCTCTGCACCTTCTCTCCTTTTTCCTTTACTACCCCCCCCCCCCCAAAAAAAAAAAAAAGAGCTGACAGGTTCAGGTGGGTGTCAGTGAACAAAGGACCCAACAAAACAGTGTAACATTCAAGCCTTAGAGAAGATGGATGTCAAACAGAAGCAAGCGTTAACTGAAGATCTCGTCTTTTAAAGGCTTGGTGGTAGAGACTCTGAGCTGTTCAAATGAAATGGTAACTTGCGCCACGCTCTGCAGGGGCAGAAAATAAATATGAAACTGGATCCTGGCAGCACCAGGAGATCCCAAAATTGACCCTCCTGCTTTCTGCTCTGCCTGCTCCAAGGAACACGCTATTCCTGGAGGAGTTTTAAAAAATACAGCCCAAGCAAGTGTTCTCATATCCTCTCCTCCACTTCCCAAAGCCAACGCAAGCAGCTCGCTTGAGTGGCCCTCCCACGCACGGCACCCTTTGGGTCCTGGCTCTTGCTAACAACCCAGCACTGGCACCACGGGCTGTCCTGGTACCACCACGAGGAGTGCAGCAACCACAGTGTGCAGCTCAGCACACACAAGCTCCATTAAACTTGTCAGACTGTGCAAGACATGAATCATATGGATTGCCACAACAGCAACACAGTGTGCGCAGCCCTGCTAAAACAAACAAACAAACAAACAAAATTCCTAAGACATCCCAAAACGCAGATGTATGTAAACGTCCGCTCTCCTGAGGCTGTCGGTACAGTTGTTCTACAGGGCTTGCCTGAAAAATAGATACCCTCCTGACGTGGGACACTTCAGAAATGCTTCAGCATGGTTGTAGCGGGGAGCCAGGGGAAAGTAAGAGTAACACTCGGCCTCTTCTCACTGGGAACCTGGACCCTGACCAAGCAGACGGCTGGGTTGCCCGGGATGCTGGAGTTGTGAGAAAACACTTGTAGCAAAGGCTGCTCACCAGTCACCGAGGGCTGTGGCCGCAGAGGTTGCTTAGGGTCTTCTGGAAAACACATCTCTAAGTGCACTTAGCCAGCTGGAGGTGCTGCCTGTCTTACACTGGCAGGGAAGTTACGTTGGAGAAACAGCAATGCCTTTTCCTGCTCAAGGTCCTCCTGGAGTTCTTGGTGCAGCCCTGAGACTGAAGCATGGAAATAACGTTCCAAGTGCATCTGAGGAGTTTCCACGCTGCCTTTACCCTTTGGAGCTGCCTTCAGAGTGGATGAGATGACTACTCCATCCATGCTTGCGGGCTACCAGGACATACTGTTTCAACATTGAACCTGTCACTAATAATTAGACTTTGGAGGTACATATATCTTTCACTTGTATCACTGCGATACGGTCAATGGGGACGCTGACCATTTTACCATTCTGTTTTCCCCCCTGCTCTTTGATGATCTCACTGTGTCACCTCTTAAGCCACAGTCCTTCAAACACCCGCAGACGTGCCTCACCTTCTAAGCAGCAACTGCGAGCCTGTGACCCAAGAGATGAATCAGGCAGACAAAAGCAAAGGGGAAAGGCCTAAGGCCAGTTTGTTTGCTTTTCCTGAAGGATTCAGGCCAGAGACTTCAGCTTCTCCAGGTCAAGACAGTGTCTGCATTAGAAAATATTCTATAAATTCTTTATTTAACTGTTCCCCGAGGGCAGCCGGCTAGACCCTCATGCTACAGGCACGTGGGCCTGTGTCTGAGTTTAAGCACATGAATTCTCTTCACTGAAACAGCAGGACAACTTGCGCATTGAAAGCTAACCACATGTGTAAGCATTAGCAGGATAAGGGCATTAGTCATCTTCCCTTGTTTTCTGCAAGGGGGTTTGTGTATTAAAAAAAAAAAAGTAAAAAAACCCCACAAAACTTGTGGATACAGTTCAGGTATCCGAGTCAGACTTGAATCTAAATTAAACCCCTCTCCCACCCTCACTTTTTAAAACGTAAGTACTTTTCTAACAGTTAAGTATTTGGTCTGCTGTCAACTGATTTCAAAAGAAATCCTGCGAAACGTAGAGTCTCCAGCACTCACACACACCCCAGAAGCTGCACACCCTCAAAAGATCTATATGGGCATTCCGCGGGTTTTCTTCCCCTGGATTTTCTTGCGGATTTTTTCCTTCCCTTCTTTCTTCATGACTAGCAGTATGTATAGTCAAACACGCTCTCTGCTCTCAGTAGAGCTCGCCTGCTGCTGCACATTCTCCACCTGGAGTAAAAACTCCTCTTTGTGACACCATGTTGTCACTGCAGCCAACAGTGATGTCACAGACCGAGTATTGTGACTTCAGCTGGAAAAGGAGCAGCAGGAGCAGATGAAGTCTGAAAACAAAGATATTGTTTTCGTGTAAACAGCCTTGACAGAAAAGAGGGAAGAAAAAAAAAGTATATATAAATATAAAATAAATAGTTTTCTCAAAGAAGTATAAATAAATATATGATAAATAGAGTTTTCTCTAGGCAGATCTCTCAAAGTCCCAACTAGGTACTGAAAGGTTTGTCATTTTTTTTCTGTTCTGTTAAGAAATGGGGCCCTCATTAGCTTTTGAAATAAACATTTTCTATCCTTTTTTTTAAATTTTGTTTTCAATACCTTCATGTCTCATCGTTGTCCCAGAAAAAGCAAACACCATTGCTGTGTAAAGAAACAGGTCTCACGAAATAATGTACGGTGTGTTTCCAAACGCTTCATAAATCCACAGGCAGCTTGCAAATACTGCCTTCATTCCTGTGTCAGGGTCGCTGATTTTCATATAAGTCACGTATTAATGCAATTTGAAAAAAAAAAAACACTTAACCCCATTCAATCACATCCCCTTCCACCTTTACACTGAAACCCCGAGGTTATAATTATACCCGGGAGCAGGAATAAATTAAAACAAGTGCTGGTGCTGCCTTGTACTCTTTTTTGGAAGGAAAGGTGATCCCGTCTACCCTGCCTTATGTGCTCTGTCTAACTCAGAACGGGGCTGGCTGGCAGGCAAAGGGGCAAAGAGTAGGTTTTCATGAGGTCAGAAATGAAAATGAGGTCATTTTCAGAGGTCAGAAATGGAGTAATACATCCCATGTCCTAACACGTACCAGATCTTCAGAGGGGGACGTTACCTCCACTACCTCCCCCTTCTGCCGCCCAGGACATCTTCAAGCTGTGGCACCCCGGGAGCTCTGCGGAGGGGAGCGGGAGGGAGGGTGCAGGCACTTCACGGGTTAGACACCTTAGTAAGGGTTATTTAAAAAGTAGCACATCGTGACAAAGCCACCACCTGGCATTTTGGGTGTGAAACACTGGAGGTTGGGGCAACAACTGACGCATCTCAGTGGACTCCCAGGCAGGTCGTGTCTGAGTCTTTGCTTGCATGGCTTGACATCGTCTTTCAGAGAAGATGAGCTAACAACCCCTCTTTTCCAAAATCTCTGTTCCAGAGCAACTTTGTTTCCCTCGATAGAGTTACAGGAGATGGGACACTGGTGGTGACCCACACTGACCATTAGCACAATCTGGAGGTGACCAAAGATGCCCACACCTGTGGCTGGCCTCGACACGCAGGCACACGGGGCATGAAGCCAGACCAAGGGACTACAGCCCCCTCATTCCTCCCGCGCAGAGCCCTTGGCTGCAGCAGGACCACCCGCTCTACCCCAACTTCTTCTGCAGGGTTTTGGCAGGGCTGAGAGATCTCAGCTCAGAGTTACACACTGAAAGCTGCCAGTTAAAAGGAGTCGTCAGTAGTAGGGCATGTGAAAGGCATTTGCTATTAACAGAAAAAGAAACAGAAAAAAGAGAAAGAAAGAGAAACTATCATCTTGCTAAAACACAACTGCCTCATGCTTGAACAACTGTAATAATCAGCCAGTGACTGGCAGACCAGGGTCAGACTGTCTTGACAAACCTTTCTAAAAATTCTCATGCAGAAGAAGAGGAAATATTGGTAGGATTTCAGTTATCAGCTTCTCAGGGGACAGCACAAATAATAAGCAGTTCCCTCCCCGAAGTACCCTAACGGCATCCTAGCTTTACAAAAAAATGATGCTTGAATATTTTTTCTGAAATATAAACTTGCCATGCACAGTCAAAATTAAAAAGAAATATAGGGCATTTTTAAGAGAAATTCCATGGGGAAAAGCAACTGTGAAATAGCCAAACATCAATTATGAAAACCACATCAAGAAGAGGCTCTTGTGCACGGGCTTTAGAGTTTAGGGATTTGAAGAAAATGTGCATCCTGGTTTGACTCATAATGTAGGCAGAGAATGAGCAAGTTTACTCAACTTGTACAGCTCAGTGAGTATGCTCCTTAGCTCCTGGTTCATGGCAATCTTTACTCTCCACTCCCACCTCCTCTGCACCACCGGGGTGACCAGCTCACTCCCATCCTAAGTTAGTGCAGAAGCAACAACCGATACCACGGGCAAACTTCTGCTGAAGTGAGCATGCTGGCCATCCTGTAGCTTGCTCATTGGCAGCATGATCACGATTTCTGCTTCAAACCCTCAACCAGAGCCTCCTCCTCCCCTGCTGCTGCCCACATACAACTCTGAACTAGTAATGGGCTGCGGGCAGCCCTACTTCCTTCTACCTGATGAAACACATATAGCTAAAAAACCAAACGATAAGAAAGTGAATAAAAGCAGAGGGATTTGGGGGTGAATCTGCCTGTGACTCAGGACTGGGTCATTTTCCCAAGCTTAAAGATAACGGTCTCGTGCGTGTACCATTTAGGATTTCCACACAGCAGGAGCCAGGAGAGGGGGCGACCAGAACTGTGAGTACCCAGGGTAGAACCATGAAACGCCTTCCCACAAGACCCACAGCAAAAAGCAACGGGATGATCTTGTCCTTCTTTAAAATAACTTGCAAGTCTGTTGGTTTGTGGCATTGCTGTTTAATGGCACGCAGCATTACTGGAGAAAAACAGCATAACCGAACAGTTGTCATAAGGGAATAAAAGACATCTCAGTTTCCTTGCTTTTTTCCTCCATCCCTGACTTCTCCCTATCTCAAGGGTCACACATGCTCTTATAGGCAATGCCTGGATGCAAGGCTTCACCAAGAATTTTCCTCTCTGACGATCGATGGCACCAGGCGTTTCCCTGTCTCTTCTTCCAGGAGGAACAGCTGTTTATTACTCCTCATGCCCACTCCGCATGATAGACAACTACACGGAAAACAGAAAAAAGTGAAAGCAAGACTATTTAAAGCTGCAAATCAAAAATGCAAAGCTTAGGAAACCTCTGCTTTATGACGACCTGTGCAACCTTCCTTTGGCCCCCTTTCTTGCCGATGTTTGGTGGCAGAGCTGTTAATCACATAATCACAGGCTATTTTTCTGCAAGGACCTTGGCCTCACCCAGTACAGCAGGATACGCGGCACTCGCTTAGTGAGCAACTACTCACTATTTCTTCTTCTCCGCACTGTTCAAGGTGTGGCCCCAAGCCTTGTTTACTAGGTACCAGCCACACTCTGCTCAGCAGACGGAATTAGTAATTTACTCATGGGCTTTCCTACAGTATGCATCATTAGAGTAACTGAATGTTTCACAAACATAAAGGAATGTGTTTTCACAATGCCCTCATAAAGCAAAACACTGTATTATCCATATGTCATGGGCAAGGAATTGAGGCACAGAGAGATTAACATGAAAAGCCTCCACTAATTTTAACTGCCTAATTGAAACTCTTAGGTCCAAATTCTTCAGAGATTTGTTTGGTCTGCTGAGGATGTGACGACAACCATTTTTTTAAGGCGTAAACCTTGGCTAAATTTGGGGTGATGTTCTTGAAGACCGCAGAAGCGGTCTGCCATATATACCATGCAAATTTTATGGGGTCGTTAAGGGGGAAAAGGGGTGTTTTCTCACTTATTTGTACATTTGTTATATTTAACATTCATCAAAAATTTCAAAAGAGGCATAAAAGTGCTGTTTTTTAAATACACATTCTTCTGAGGCAGGTAGCTGGGATGGAAAATTTCAGCTGAGAGAGTTTAAGTTGTGAACAACCAAAAAGAGGGTCTTATAATAGGAAAGCTGTTGGATGGCCTCAACAGCAGGTCATTGCCATGACATACACTTTCCTTTCTCTTGGATTATATTACCCAGCTGTTGAAGAAACCACACATGCCAGATGTTACACTGACAGAATCATGTCAAACTTAAACGCAAACTGTAACTAAAGCTTTATTTCATATCCTGGTTCTGTTCAGATAAACCAGATTCATTTATTTTTAATCGTAATGTACCACAGAGTCTTGTTACTCGGCTCCAAACAGCAACTTTTTGCATGAGCCCCACCTTTCCTCCTGTTGTCTCGCAAAAAGAAAGCAAGTATCAGGTATTGTAGGCAGCAGTGGTCATAATTTGGATATAGGACAGATGGACAGTAGTGACTCTGACATTGTCATAAACATATCCTGTTTATATACAAGGAGATTCACAAAATCCTAAAAAAAGACCCATCTAAAAATTCCAGACAGTGATATTTCTGTGTTAACACCAGGAAAGACAGACAGACAGACAAAAAGACAGATGGGTGGGGGGAAATGAAAAAATCAACCATTCCATCGTGCCAGCCTTCTTCAGAACAATAAATTATTTTTAGAGACACTTTTGTAGAAGTGTAAAATCCAACCTTGCCACTGTCCACCACACGCGCACAGGACTCGGGTGAAACAGAGTGAGACAATATGGGAGCTGGCAGGAGAATCAGTTCCTCCATCACCTTGTGAACATGCAAGGACAACCCTGGGGTAACTCCTGATGATTCCTCTTTGCCACCCAAGCTGTATTCCTGGCAAATGACATTACAAACCGTCCCTCCCCTGGACACATACCACACACACACGGAGATGAACACAGACCCAGTTTCTCTGTCCTGCACTGAAAACTCTTGCCATATATCCCTGCTTTTCAGCTAGCAGTGTCTCCTGACTGCACTAACATTGACTAATTTAGTATTTTTAATCACAGGGGGATTTACAGCACTGCACTACAGTGCTCTCTTTTATTATACCCACTGTTTCTACTGGATCTGGGTACACTCTACACACAAAGTTGCACATTAGACAAATTACACTGCACATTAAGTAAATCTCTCTCTAGAAACAGGATTAGATGAAGAGGCAAATCTTCCTCATTCCTAGTGCATAAATTAATATCTCCAAAATCAATATGAAGTAAGAGCTCCACATCAATTTACGAAAAAAACCCAAAAAAACAGTTTAAACATTTTCCACAATGAATCAAATCTATGTAGGAGAGGCATTCTTTTTCTCCTATTTTGCTTAATAAATAAAACAGCTGGTCCGAGGAATCAGGTCAATCAGTGTCTGGAAAAAGCCCCATTAAAGCTGCTATATAACCTAGTTTCTCAAGCTGCATGAGGCATCCTAATATTGGAAAGGCAGAAGTCCATGCAGAGACAGCCCGAACAGCTCAGCTTCTGGCCCTTCAGGGTTACCGAGGATATTTATCACAAAAGATAGCAGTAAGCGAGGTACCCTGCAAACACGCAAGGAGCAAGACTCTGAAGGAGCACAGCAAAGACAACGTGATGCTTCCAGACCTATACGTAAAATATGGCTAGCGATCTTGGGGATCTAAGCTGAGGTCATCCAACACAAGGAGATGGGAAAAGGACCGGATTTTCACATATGCTCAGATCCCCTCAAAGCCAACCTAGCCCTGCTGCCACAGTGGGTGACAGCACCTCTTCTCAAGGCACTCAACGCCTATGTGGTCCCATCCCTCCCACGCCACGTGGGAGGGTGAATCCGGCAGTGCCCAAAGCTGTGCGTGTGCTGCGCGGGCAGAGAGCCTATTCCAGCACAGGCAGAACCCCCCCTGCATCAGCCTTCCTCCTGTACTGCACACAGCTGTCATCATGATGCTCTGGCCCTGGTCGCCTTGGAAAATGTAGCCCTTCCTTTCTTCTACAGGTTTGAAACTGCATGGCAAAGGGTATCATAAACTGCATCCTATATAGACAAAGATGGAGCCAGAAGAAAGTAAAGTGACTTGCTCAAGCTTAAAGAGCAAGGCAGCAGCAGAACTGGGAAATGAAACCTCCTGACCCACAACCCTAGGTTTTCGCTTCTTAAATAAGGATTTTCTTTCCTCATTAAAAAACTAAAAATGGCAAGAGGGGGAGGAATATTCTGCAGACACAATGAACTTGGCCCTCAGAGGGCTTATGACCTGATATACTTCTTTTTTTCCTTTCACCTCCGTTTCCCCTGATAAAGTTACAGTAACTTCAAGGACTATCCTTCTTCACTGGTCTACTTTAACCTAGCATGTCAGCTCAACATCCTTTTCCCAACCGTCTGAAGCCAGAGACCGTCCTTCCCAGAGAGGAGATTACCTTCTCGCTTTCATTCTCTCTGGACGTCCTCACAACACCCCAGACTGAGACTACTCCGCTTTCTGGATCGTGCTGAGGGACACCCAAGTCCTATCCGCTGGTCTCAGCCTGCAGCACATGGCAGCCTAAAAGGGTACCCTGGAGGTAAAACCTGGTTGTTCTCTATTAATTTTTCATTTCAAGAACAGCTCCAGGGAAAGGAGGGAGATATAGGTCAGAAACTTTGGGGGCTGATCAGTAACTCTGTACATCTTTCTTTCTTTTTTTTTTTTCTCCTCTCTTTTTTTTTTCCCTTCCAAATTCAGAAACAGAGGGTTTTCCCTCTGCATTTCTCATTTACTCCTCGAACATCATCGGCATTAGTCAGCAAACTGCTGCTATTTCCTCCACGAGCCCCTGACACTTGCAGAGTGACTAACCCTTCTCTCCACACACTTCGGCTCCAACAGTTGCATCTGTTTTTCCCCCTCCCAAGAAAAACGGGTCTCCGCGTTGCATACATGCAGTACTCCCCTGTGGTCACCACCACATATGCTCCTGCTGCCGTGCGGTGGCAAACACCACAATTTTTTTCTGCAGAGAGATGAAGAGCCAGGAGGGGATGGCAGGGCCTGCATTCACGTCACTTCTTAACCTGCCATCACAGTAGCAGTGTCCCTCAACGTGGGAAGCGGTTAGCTACTGCCCCAAGCACGTGAGGAACACGATGGAGGAAGACTCAACCAACCTAGCTTCTCTTTGCGGCCCTGACAGTAACCTGGTCCATAGGCTCACGTTGCCTCCAGGTGCCTGTAGTAGCCTTTCCCTCCCAGCACCGAGACTCTCTGCCCTTGTCGAGGCGCCGGGTGCCTGACACCGCGCAGAAGGTCTCAGCCGGGTTTCTGAGGCACGAACGCAGGGTGAGTGGAAACACGGCTCCTCGTGACTCAAGGCCGCCTCGTCAGAGCGTGACAGAAAGCTCCTCCTGGCCAGGTGGGCTTGCACAAGACGTCCACCCACAGCCACGCTCACAGGGGACCTCGCGTGCAACTCACCACTCACGCAGGCATACCCACAGACCTGCCCACACTTTGCTCTCACTGCCACGCTTGAGCAGACAGCGAAGTTGCTTTGTTCACCTTTCCACGACGATGCCAAGACCACACAGACCATCCTCCCCTACATCCAACATGCAAAGAAGACACCTTGCCCCCAGGGCAACACCATGCCCTCAGGCTACAGCAGGCGCTAACTCCCGCCACCCTTAACGGGAACAACCCACATCCAGAGAGGAGCACGTCAGTAAGGAACAGCAGGAAGGCTTGACAACTTGGTGCCGAAGAAGAAGAAGAAGTCCTTTCCCTGTTTAACCTTGACACCCTCACCCCGCCACTGCCCCCGCTGCCCCCGCTGTTACCTCCATCCCCATTGTAGGAGAGCCTTCTGCATCGCTGTGTAGGGAGGCATGAAAATAAACCACCGGCTCCAGTGCCACACTCCCTCCTGGCAGATCTGTTTCTCTCTTC
The DNA here is from genome assembly GCF_000708025.1 of Charadrius vociferus. NCBI lineage: Eukaryota > Metazoa > Chordata > Aves > Charadriiformes > Charadriidae > Charadrius > Charadrius vociferus. The sequence goes on from NW_009648953.1 coordinate 1,493,694, forward strand.
TTAACTGTTTCCAAGTGCCTGGCTGTTTTATAATCCCCACTGAGCATTCCCTTAACTCCTTCCTCACTGAGCCCTTCCACCCTCCCTCGCCCGCTTTCTCTTAAAAGGCAGAAAAAGCCAAGGCGAGGTAGGGGGTACAGAAAGCGAAGGAGGGGGCCTGAATCAAAGGAGGAACAACTGAATCAAATTGCACATATAACAGAACCAGCAAATTAGTCATTTCCCCCACCTTCTCTTACGCAGACAACTGGCTCTTCTATTAAGATACTTCTTTTTTTCCCCACGGACATTTGTGTACCTTAGAAGCTTACTTCTTTGCTAATCTCCTCCTGCTTTTTTCCTACCGTGAGGTCATATCCTTCTGCTGGTAGCACAATTTTAAATCACACAGCAGCTTGCCCTTTGAGGTCTGAACCGAAATCGCTTTCTTAGATCACAAGTAAATATGAGTTGATGGCTTCACGCCCAGTGTCACCACCACCCCATTTATGCATATCGCAAAATCCGAGAAGACGAATCGAGTGCAGGTATTGCTTCTCAGTGGAAAGGACCTTGGCGATCACGGCGAGGGCTGCGAGAGGGCTGCATGGAGGAGCAGGGAGGGACATGGCCTTCTTGGTTCTGAGACGTGGGACTTCGCAATTGCGCTGAAGTAAACTGGCGAGAGCCGCACACGCTGTCAGTGCTAAAGTGTGTGTGTGTGCATAAGCAGGTGCGGGTGGTGGGGAAGAGGGAGACACCCGGCCTGAGACATTTTAAGGGACCCACAGGTCAGGGCTACACCGGGCTAACCATGATGTACCGCAGGTCGCTGTGTGCCGAGGCATGCTGGCAGCACGGTGCGGGGCAGGACGAGTACAGTGACCCAGCAGCTGTGGATTTCATAACCGTGATTACGTGCAAAGCAACGTCACAGAACACTCTGGTGCGTACACTGCTCCTGTGAGAGGAGGAATAAAGAACACGGGGAGGGGGGGGAGAAGCAATGGCTTTCAGGCGTCTCCTCTCAGGTGGGAACACGACACCTGCAGCTGGCTGCTGCTCTTTCCTCAAAGCCTACGGCTGCTTCTTCCAGCATCTTGAGGTTACCTCTGACAGCTAACACTCAAAAGTTTGCCAAGGTATCTTTTTCCCTGACAAAACGAGCTATTCTGTCACACAAGGCTGGGCCGTAGGGCTTTTAAAAACGGTTCTGCTGATGTTCAAAGGGAGCAGCTTGCTGTGCAGAGGAGTGGTAGAGTTAATAGTAGTAGGATCAGCACAAGCTCCTACCCTGCCATCTGCCTTCAGCTCAGCCAGGCCTTCTGCTGAACAGCCAACGTGGGCTGGGGCCACTGGAGTGAGCAGCAACTCAATGACATGAAAGACTGCCTGGGTTAGTTGATTAAGAATAAGATTAGGAGCACAGGAATCCTGTATAGCGCTGGTACTGACTCAGTCTGGGGATTTCATGGGGATATTTAAGCCTGGTTTTCGAAAGAAGTCTTTTATTTTGCACAGGTGGGTATTCACGTGCCTGCTTAAACCGGCCCCGTGAACTGATGATCCCAGAAACAGGGGTCACCTCTGAAACTGCTACGCTTTCTTCTTTGGTGACACCTACTAGAAAGTAGGGATAAATAATACTTAACTACCTCACTCCCCTGTAATGTTTAACTCCTTCACACGTATAACGCTCTGCAGGAAACACAGGGAAGACCACTGGGATGGGACAGGGATGCCCCTCACAACCGCAGGTCGCAGGTCCCCCTTGTTTGCCCCCTGGATTTCTCCTTCTAAGTGCTGGCCACTGCCAGCAGACCCCGGCAGAGGCTGCTGGGCTCTGCTCCTGCACATCCAGATTGACAGCTGCCACCAGAGCATTCCCCCTTCTCTCTTTTTTTTTTTTTTTTAAATAGTAGAAGAGTTACTTAAGGCTTGTGGATGACCTCCAAGTACCAAACTGCTGACCTGCCACCAAACTTTGAGCTTGCCAGTGCAACCGTGAAGGGGAGGGCTTGGTCCCCTTGAGGGATGGTTAGAGCAAAATGGCTCTGTAGACCCGTAACAAAAATGCTGAGGTCTCCTCTGACATCACATCATTCTGTGGTGACATCCTACAGCAATTTAAAGGACTGCTGTGGCTGGTCTCCAAACACAGGAGGGGACAGGTGGAGGGAGAAGCAGAAGGGTGCTGGTCTGGAAGGGGAATGGGGTAGCTGGGATGAGTGAGGGCACAACCTACCTCTCCAAAAGCGAAAGGAATGGAGACACCTCTCCTTCCACAGACAGAGGAAGGGAAAAAGACAGAAGAGCGAAAAGCCTGGATTTAATCATGAAAAACAATAGTTCATCATTTATTTTCATATCCCCTCACTAATGCTGGAATAATGCTAACAGTGGAATTCTTATGGCATGCATGTCATGCCTGCAAATACCAAGTGAATTACTTCTCAGCTAGGCTATGGGCTATGGCACTGAGCAGCACATTCGTTACAAGCGACTGGATGATGAACAACAGTTCCCAAATTCCTCCTTCACAATGCTACTTGCATTAGTTGTAATTTAATGAGAGAGAGAGAGAGAGAGAAAGTTTTGGCTCAAACCACTGAAATAATACTGCCTGCCACTGCTTCCCACTGGGTCTTGTATTAACTCACACCACCACCACCTCCACCTCCACCTCCTCCTCCTCCTCCACCTCCTGGAAGCCCCCAAGCATCCTCAGGTGCTAAAAGTGGTGTCATGAAACCCATCAGCATGGCAGGAAGCCCCCAAGCACATGCATTCCTTCTGGCTGAAAGGCAGGAGAGGACACAAATCTCTCTCTCTCCTTGGTCAACAGTAATGGAAGGGTTGGGGGCGTGGGGGTTCCTCCAGCAGCCAGTGTCTGTGTGGACATGCCTCCAACTTTTCTTTGGTTTCTTCCTCCTAGAGAGCCAGCACAGGTGACAGACACTGAATTGGCAGCTCTGGAAACAGAGCACAAAGCACGCACAGCACAATCCATGTCAGTGCAGAGCTCCCACCACGCACCCTTGCCAGCACGTTCCTCCTGCCTCCTCGACAGAGACAGAGCGGGCCAGCCCAGCCCCATCCCTGCCCCACGGGCTGTCTTAGCTGGTTTGCCCCTCTTTGTAACGATTTTGAGATCTGCTAAGCACTCAGTAAATGTGAACAAAAACTTTGCTATGGGTAAGGCCTTCAGTGGTATAAATGTGCCGTCACTGCTGACCCCCAGCAAACCTGGGAATCACTGCCACAGCTGCCTCCTCATGAGGTCTCGGGTAGGTCTTCCCTCCCATATCTTCAAGGCAGAAACCATGTCCCTCTTCTCTGCTCCACAGACCACGCTGGAAAAGAAATGGCTCCTTTGGCAGGAAATGGCAGGGGCATCCTGCAGGCTTCTTCCCCCAAAAAAGCCAAACTGGCCAGCATCACCACCCACTCCTGTGGCAACCTTGCCACAGTGCCGGTCCCCCTCCACATAACAGGACATTTATCCACCAGATGACCCTACACGTAAGGTTCATGCCTGAAACATGACCCAGTGCGTGGGGTCTCATATGCTGCGCCAGGAGAAAGCTGAGAGGTCTGATCTGTGTAGCAGACCTACAAGCAAGAGGCTGCAAATATCGTTGCTGCTCTCCTGCTGTATCCAGTCTCTTCAGTGTTCCCTTCTGACAGTGTGTAAATGACAAACGTCCATGGATTCCTACCCCACGGCGCATCCAAAATCCTCCTTATTCCCTCTGTGCTAAATGTAATATAAAAGCCCCCCACCCTCAGCCACATTTTGTGGTGTTTTGAAAAAACAAATCCAAACTAATTTTACAGGTTTCTGAAACGAAGGTATAAGCAGGGGAAGGCAAAATGCCCTTAGGATTGGAAACAAATGTATTTGTGCAAATGAGACCAAGGATTTACAGTTACCTTCCAGCCTCCAGCATGTGCTACAATCTTAGTTTTGGCTTAAAAAACATCTGTTTTCTTGTAAAAGTTGACAAACACCAGCGATCCTTCCTCCAGTGTACTGGCCGAAGTCCCGTGGACCTGACCAGGAGAGGAACATGGGCAGGATGCCACAGGATGCTCCCAGGGACATCTGCAGACACGGGTCTGTATGGGCACACGAGCGCACGTGTATGCTTCCCAGCAACACAGCAGGCATGATGCTGGGGGACACCTTCAGGACCTATCCGAATCCCCCCTCCCAAGCCCAGGCATAGCACGGCACACTCTCTGGCTTTCCTAAACCCACAACTAAAATCACAACCCTCAGTGAATGCAACAATCGTTACAAATAAATAAACAGGGGTGACAGTCGCAAAGAAAAGGAAGAAATGGTGAGCATCATTCTGCTGTGACACCTATGTGCTGGGTGGCTCACCCACTCCCGCAGCACACGGAGCCCAGCATCCCCCCGAGGGGCAACAAACGAATGGGGTCCCTGTGCAGACAGCAAGCGTGGGAAGGAGGGGACACAGGCAGGAGAAGGAAGCCGGGGGCTCCCCCGATGGCTACATGACCTTTAGGAGCGTGGCACAGGGGTGGTGTTACCTGCTACCAGCTGCAAGCTGAGCCCGCCGCCCACAAAGAGAAGCAGTGACGAGGCTGGGGAGGTGGAGAGCGTTTATCAGGGGCAGAGCTACAGGGATGAACATACGCAACCAGACGTATGGAGACCAGCTGGGCTGCAGGCAGAACTGGCCCATTACTGCAACAGCTTCTTTGGGCATCCAGTGAAAACCACAGAAGTCAGAACCGCCAGCCACAATTAATCACATTTGCAGTTTAAAACGCGACCAAATCCAACACTTCTGCTGGGACCAAGATGTTCGGCTGGAGGTTCCTGGCCCTGCTGGGAAGGCAGAGGCTGTCCTGCCTCTTGGTTCCCCTCCTGGCAGGCTGTCACGGCTCAGGAAAAGTGAAGCTCAGCCACAGTACTCGGTGCCACACTTCAGTTCCCTTTAAGCCTTCAAACTAAGGCTTACATGGGGCTTACGTATAGCACAGCCCAACATGGGTTGGATTTCACAGTTCTCGTGTACTGCTGGGTTGCCACCTCCAACCAAAAAGGGGACGAGCGCCCCACAGGCTGGCTGGCGGGCAGCCCATCTGCCCAGACACCCCAAGCAGGGGATGGGGACCACCTGCCCCCCACAGCCCTCCCCACGTCCCCGGCGGGCAAGGCAGGAGGACTTAGATCAATAGGAGAGGTTCCTGCTTCCTTTGCCTCATTTAGCCAAATAACTGCGAATATCTGCCTTTTCAGCAAGCGTTTCAGGGTAATCACAGAATGTTTTGCCCATGAGACTGTGCCTGCACTTTTCCTTCCCCATGCGCCCGCCAGCCCCCCAAGGCTCACCCTGAGCCCCAGGGGCAGGTGCAAAGCCCCCGTGCTTGCTGGCCGGTGGCTCGGGACGTCTGACATGCAACATTCAGCTCCCACGGGAAGTCAGGATGTTCTTGATACATGGTGTGCTACGTCCTTGGCCTTGAACACCTCAGGTGAGCTGGTCATCTTCAACCAAGCACGACCAAACATGACAGGGCTGTGCTGGGGAGGGGGTGGCAGAGGGGAGGAGACTGCCAGGGACAGAAGAAGGCCACAAGGAAGGACACAAAAGACACAAGCAAAGTAAAAGCCCCATCCCTTCCACAAGCCCTACAATGACAAAGGGTGAGATGGACAGGAGTACCAACCACAGTGAAATCCAAATGAAAAACTGTGACCTGCAGCTTGCTCCAGTGATGCCAAGTAACATAAGCACGTTTCCCAGCTCACTCCCAGTGCTGCCACAAGCATCTGTTTTATTGCACCTGATATCAAAAGCATTGGGCATCCCACCTGAAACCCTGCCCTACCCTGCCATTCACTCATGTCCTATCTTCTTCCCTCGCACAGTATTTTCTACAGGCAGTGGCTTTTTGGCAGGAGTCTCAGTATCTGTTTGCGACAGGGCATGGCAAAGGAAAGCAGACGTCTCCTTGTAAAGCATCCTCTTCCTGAAACCCCTTCAACCCTTCCTGGCTGAGAGGAAATGCAGGGATTCATAATGACTCAAGTGCTCCTCTGGGAAACAGCAATGATTTTGGACATGAAATAACTTTTAAGACAAGCCCAGTCCTAAAGAGGGGAACTCCACAGTCTGTAGCTTGAGTTGCAGTTGAGCAAGAACAAAACCAGGGCTCAGGCACCTACTTGCAGGGATGCTAAAAAAGATACAGCTACTTTACTGAGGTGGTCTAAGCTACATTAAATAGTTGTGAGTGATATGGTAAACACATCTAAATGGATACAGATTCTCCAGGAGATACTGCATTTGCATACAGATGCTAGCTACATCACAGGACCAGGTGAAGACTGAGATAACTGAGGATATAGTAGGACAGACCCAAAACACATTAGCAGAGCTGCAGAGATACCAAAGAACTGGTCCAGTAGGGCCACCAAAGCCTGGCACTGGGACAGATGTGCATGCAGCTGTTCTGGGTCAGGATGGAGACAAACTGGCGGATGTGGATTACAGATTACTCCCAGTCAAAATGTCTTGGATGATATTTTTCTCAAGCTTGGATTTCTAGTAACCCTTTTGTTCAGCCTGAAGAGAGTCACATTGCTTCAAAAAAATCTCTCCCTGGCTTTTACAGGCAGAGTGGCAGTGTTCCCTCCTGAACACACTGTGATTTACAGCCTTCCACACTCACACCGGTGACACAACCCCTTATGCAGCGACTGCAGACAGTGCTCCTGCCAACACATACGCTGTCACAGCATCGCTCCACATAAACACCCTGCATTCACCTTGTTTATATTTCCTCCTGTACAGGCTGCGACAGCTCACAAACACACAGAAGGCCTAATTTATATTTATAATAAATCTCCCTTCTTCATTCCCTGCAGTGGAAAAGAGCCCTGGTACAAATGCAATTTGCTGAGAGAACGGCGTAATAGCTCTAAGGAGAATCAGGCCCACATTGCCTTCTGTAGACAAAAGGGATGAAGCCACACGCAAACACACGTGTCTGCTCCTACATATACCTGCAAACATGCAAAGAGTCCCATATATACACACCTATATTCTTCCACCTGTATTCTCACACACGCGGCTCAATAACAGTATCTTCCGTCCCTTTGACTCGCACGTGCTTTCAGGCAGCATAGGCATTTGGAAGGTGCACTTTTATTATCCAGGTGCTCACAGCCTCAGAGAAGCAATGAGAAAAATGACACTGCAAGAGAAGTATTGCCACCATCAATGGGATATGCTCGTGTCTAGGTTTCACACGCCTTTGTCAGGTGATGCAGCTATTTTAAAATGGGGTTTGCAATGTGTTTCTTATCCCCACTTGCTAAATACATACATATTCTGATGTTGGGAGAATAGGGGCGGGGGGGGAGTTTGATGGGAAGGCAGGTTTCTGGTGGTGCCAGTGATACTGCTGGAAGAGATAAAGGAATTTATAATTGTACTCATGACTAAACTCAATCCCCACTTGCTTTGTAGGCACATGCCTTGGAGGAGTTATGAGATTTGGGGTTTCTCTGTGGTGTCCACAAACTGACTGTAGCCAAGAGTTGTCCTTTTGTTTCCATCTGGCTTCAGAGAAAAGGTTGTGATCTCCCTTCTCTCTGCAAAGGACCTCGTTCCAGCTTCCCTTGCCCCCATCACCCCGAGGCCTGACTGTGGAAGCACGCTCCCTTCAGGACAATGCTGTCAGCCTGCTCAGAAACTGGGCCTAGCATGCCATGCTGGCGCCGTGCAGGGGAAGCACACCCAACCAGTCCTCTCTGGTCTTTACTGGCTCCCAATAAGCCTCTGTGAAGGTGACCTAACTATTAATTCCTGTCAAGGTGTTCTGTGCTCACGTATCTACTCAGCAACTTTAACCCCCGACGGCATTGCAGAGTTTGAGTGGCTCATGTGAGTCCTCCTACATGCCAACTTCCCTCCATCCGGGTGGCAGTAAGCTGGACCAAAACCTCTTTGTTCAACGTAGCCACCGAGCCCACCCACAGCCTGCCCAGATGCCAGAAAGCTCCTGGGCACTGACGTATCGGGAGCCGGAGGCTGGGCATCACCTAATCCCAGCTCTGCTCTGCTGCTGACCCAGGGCTCCTCCTGCAGCACATCACCGAATTCCTGTAACGGAAAGAGCCCCATTATGTACTCCTCTACCCTATCACATCACTAAAGCTAGCTGACGTGTTACCTGTTACTGCTCTGCTCACATCCCTCCCCTGCGCTCCTCCCTGGGGTATCACAGGGCCTAAGCGTGGGATCAAAGCTGTTTGTCAATGTTAAGGCGCTCAAGAGCATCACCAGAGATTTGCCACGTTAGAGATGACCCTACTCTGGGTATTTTAAAGACTAGCAATGGCCATTTAAGTTCCCAGAAGTTTTGCCACAAGAGGAAGATTAGAGATTGCACACACACACACACAGGTATCAGGATATCTAAGAGAGTTTTCTCAGATTTTTAGAGGCAAAACAGACCTGCTGAAAATCCTCACCAAACTATTTGGAATTTGTCAATACTAAATGCTGCCTACGAGAAAATAAAACCCCATGCATTTTAGCTGGACGTTCTTCACCTCCTGCCTCATGCTTTAAGCAAACAGATAGCCTTCCTACCAAGGTAAGCATGAAGCAACACAGATACTTGTCCATCTGCAATCCTGCTGCTGTCAGCTCCTGTCGGAGTGACAGCCTGAACCCATGGAAGAACCACGCAGACAGTCACAAACCAGGCTCCTGGCCCACTACTGGCAGAGCTCTTCCAGAAACACCACTGTGAAAAGCTAACACTGGGGTGAGGCTCAGACCATCTCTGCCACGACCACTCTCTGGGCAGGCTGGAGCATTGTCTAGAGATCATACTTCTGCTGATACCCTTCTTTTGGGTACTTCTCCCTCTTCTCCCCACTCCAGCTCTGGCTAATTTGAGCACCTGTCGCATCCTTTCTCAAGTAGCTCTCTGGGGCAACGCCATGCCACATTTGTCCATCTTTTGGAAAATCTGCAGCCCGGAGATACTTGACTTGAGATCCCAGCTGCTAGTAGCTACGAATAATTCGTAATTAAAATAAAAGTGAAGCTGCATCAGGGGATTGCTGTGCCTCCAAGATTTTCCAGACTAGATTACTCTCAGGAAACACAGGAGAGCCACCACTGAGATAAAAAAATAAATCTCAGCCTACTAGGTTTACACAGAGACCATCAAAAATATGCGTCAATATTGTTCTGACCTCCAGATCTTTTTTTTCCTTCGCTTTTTCCTAAGCTTTAAAAGGCATGTAAGATAAACAGAGGAGAAACCAGGCAGACAACATCCTCGGAAGAGACGTAGGAATATAATCAAGCCCTCAGACACACGCACACAAACACCATAATTTATCTCTTCCTCCTCCTGTTTGATATTATCCTCTGTTCTAGTATCATAATCTGTTGCTATGGAAACAGCTATGATGTCACTACGAGAGGTTTATGGATGCCTTGAACAGGAAGGAAAGGTACATGATGATGGGAGAGAAAAAAAACCCACCTACAAACAGCTGCTGAGCAGAAGATGTTCCAGGAATGGCAAGTGTTAACAGGGAAAAGATAAATACATCGATGGTGCTGGCACTGCTGCAGACAAGAGCAGAATATAAACCCTGTTTTAAAAATAAAGAACGCTTACAAATTTTGCCTACAAGTAAAAATATTCTGGGAAAGCTAAAGGAGCTTCCTGAAAAACTAAACTTTCTCTGAAATGTTCTGCAAGTTTTCTGGGACTGGATATTTTCTGAGCCTTGCTGCCAGAGTCCAAGTCTCCATCAACCCACTCCATCGTCTGCTGTAACATTCCCTCCAGAAGTGTTAGCGTAACACCCCACCAATGCAGCTAATAGTTAGGGAGCTTGCTGGCTACTCGCCAACCTGTGTGCCTTTACGATCTGTAACTAGAAAAAAAAAAAAAAAGTCATGTCTTCAAGGAAAAATAAACAGAGACATGCTGAATCCACTGGATCACATCCAGTAGCAAATAAACACCCTGACCCCAAACTATAAGCAAAAAAAGAGCTTCTCTTGCTCTCTTCACCCAAGAGAAAAACCATAATCTTATAAACTCGCTGCCGAATGTACTGACATACCTGACCTGCTACTAGAGAAAACAGTATGTTGAGCCTCATACACTCAAAACACGCCCAGCCTTCAGGCCACACACATCCGTGTGCGGCATGATGCACGTGTGGTTCTCACCCATGAGCTCAGTTGTTGGTGACTGTGCCTCCGCGCTTGTACCCGTTTTGGTCACCCAGACTGATGGTGAGAGTCGGGCAGACACGGGAAAGAGGGTGGGACAGTCACACGTGCCCTTAAAGACATCATGTGCAGGCTGTGGGAAAATTCAGCATGGGGGGTCTCCTGGGGAGGAGGAGGGAGGATGGCAGATGAAACTTGTCCTGCATAGCTACCTTCATTGCGAGAAGGGCAATGGCAGCAAGGGAGGAAACCGCAAGGGATCAATGAAAAGTGCTGTTGTTTTGGCTAATCTCTGTCCCATCAGAATTTCTTGACCACAGAGAGCAGGATCAGAGATCTTATGGGAATGCTAGAACACCAGTTTTGCCTCTGGTCTCAGTCTCAGATCAATGAAAAGTGCTGGTGTTTTGGCTAATCTCTGCCCCTCAGAATTTCTTGACCACAGAGAGCAGGATCAGAGATCTTATGGGAATGCTAGAACACCAGTTTTGCCTCTGGTCTCAGCTCCACCTGGGGAAGCCCCAGGCAGACTCTCCGTCCTGCCTATGAGCATTAGGATATAGGTGGTATCTCCTGTCCTCACCCACCTTCCCTTCCAAAGATGTTAGGGACAACTGCAGGGAAAATCCTGGGAGAGACCGAAGTCAGTAAGGAGAGCTGCAAAAACAGTTCAAGCCAGGACCTTCAGCAATTCACCCAGCTTTCTGTTCCTGCCAGGCTTGGCTGTGACAGCCTCAGCCCCTGTACTTTTGAGGGATCACCTCCCTCTCTCCTGTTACAGTCACTTGCTCCCATCTTCCTTCCCCACCTGTCTCTCTCCTCTTCTCTCTTGTTCCCGACCTGTTTCCTTACTTATTCTCAGCCTCCAGCCCACCCTTCCCTTCCCCAAATGTGAACTCCTGTCAAAAAATGTTTAAGGAAACCCACACATTGTGATTTCCTCTCCCCAAAGAGCCCAGCTGGTTTGTATAATCCACCCTCCTGTGTCTTCATCTACCTAAAATGCAAATCCTTTGGGGTGGGAACCATCTACCCTTTCATATCAATGTCCTGCCTAGTGCGGTAAGGTCCTGCTGCTGTTCGGCACTGGCGCTACTACAGCAAATACAACTGTTCATGGGAATACTTCAAAAGCACCAAAGAAAGGTAAAAGACTAGGAGGTGTGAAAACAATGCAAAGTGGTTTCGTAATTTTTTTTTCAGTTTCTTTTATATTTTGGGGGCAGGGTTCTGTTCCTATTTTTTATGAAATGATTTCTTCTCTTCTGCACTTTCTATTTGGGACTGCAAAGTGGAAAACAAAACTGATCTTGGTGAAAAAACAGAGATTGTACTTTTTTTTTAAATTGGCAGGTGACACCAAGCAGAAAGGAACTGCAAAGTCAGGGGAATTAGATTAGAATTCAAAACAATCCTGACAAATTGAAAGGTAGAGGACGAAATTCAAACAGGACAAATAGGAAAATCAAACGCTTAGGTAGGAAAGGCTAGCTCCACGTGTACGGGATAGAAAATAGCTCACGAGGCATCACACCTCTTGGACAGGATCTGGGAGTTAATGGCGCATTGGAAGCTACACACAGATGAACAATGTCACGGCGCAAAAGTTAAAGCAAACAGGAGCACTGCCTGTAAGAGACGTGGAGGAGTACTTCTGCTCTACTTGGCCAGCACAGGAGCCCAGGTAAAGCGCTGTGCTCTAGCAGTGCCATTCAAGAGAGAGGTGGACTAGCTGAAGGGAACGCAGAGAAGCAGAAGGATGGTCAGAGCCGCAGAAAACAAAATACAGGAGAAAGCTGAAGGACGTACTCGAGACAGGATTTAGCCTGAGGAACATAAAGCCAAGGAGAGACACAACAAAGAGGAAGGAATATTTTTTCCATGCTCGCTGTCAATAGGACAAGGAATCGCAGGAAGCAAAGCAGAGCAGAGTTACAGAGGAGGTAAAATCTTCTCAATGACAAAGATAGCTAAAGGCAGCAATGACATCCTGGGCAGGCTGTGGACCCTCCATACATGGGGAACATGCTGGACAAGCGTGTTAGGGAACATACTGGGCAAGCACACATTTGGTATAGTAGTACATCCTGGTGTGAAAAACTTTTTGAAGTTTTTCCTATGCTCATTTCCTCTGATTTTGGTGAGAGCTAAGTTTCTTTGGCATTTCAGCACAGCCCACAGACCAAGGTAAACCTGTCAGCATTTAGAATCAGAAAAGATGTTAGTTTGCAGGGTACCACTGTGTAACACCATTGTTCCAGGTCTTGCTAATGCCTTTAAGGATTAAAGGTTATAATGAACAGGGAAGACAGCTGCCCTTCTGAGTTTCCCAAGTATCTCTGGCAAATCCTTGTGGGATGACCTTTCCCACTTTTCAGGGTAGGAGTTGTAAGCAACTGCTCTTACTTCATCCTTCAAGAGACAGATGTTAGCACAGGCCCTGGAAGGTGAGCAGGCCACAGAACGCGGTGTGAATAAAGAGTGAGCTTCAGCTTCTCCAAGCATATGTCCCATTCAGTGGGAAGCGCTGAAGAAAACCAAGGGAGCAAACTATGCCATCTTCCATCCAGCATAAAACTCCCTCCCCCTCCAGAACACAATGCAGACGGGCTAAGGCTCATCGCATGGAGATGGCACTTTCCCCCAAGCAGCTCCCCAGGTTTCAGTGGCACTGTTCCTGACCTACACTACGATCCCTGAAATGAGAATCGAGCCCAGGAGTGGTTCGAGGAGCTCACATCTCGAGGACACATGCCTCCCACTGCCTGTTTTGTACCCACCCTGTGAACAAGTAAAAGACTCCATTCCTCAGCATCATTCTGTCAGCGGCTCGATCAGACAGCCACTTTTAATATAGCCCCTTGAACACACAGTAAAAACACACACTATTACAGCTTATTAATACTTCCATTCAATAAACAAAGTCTAACGGCACGGCTTTTTAATTCTTTTAGCCCTGACTCTGGACTGTCCAAAGTATTTTGAGATGTGGCAATGCCTTTGCCAGCCTACGGAGATGGGGGCTGCTCCTCTGCTCACCTGCATGGGGAAGTCTTAGAAGAATGATTTCTACCACAGAAATTACCCAACTCGGAAGGCTACCTGAATTCCAGAGTGGTCCCAAAATACATGGCACTTGTGCTTTCCAGAGGAAGGACCTCAGTTGCTGATGTGGCCAAACGAAGGAGGATTCAGGTGTGCTCTTTGTGCTGTAAATGGGTGGAAGCAGTAACATGCCTCTACTCTTCCCCCATGACAAACAGACAAATTGCTAATTGCCCTATCTGCAGTGAAATTATCACCTGGGTTTATTTTGAAAACAAAAGCTGAACTCTGTACTGCTAGGGGGGATAGTTTCAAAAGAGAAGGCCTCCTGTTAAACACCTAGGTCCATGGTAGGGTATGTAAATAGCTGAAGAAACAACCTTTTCTCTAAATAGTGTTTAACTCTCACTTCTTGTTATCCACCAGTTAACCTCCCAAAAGCAAGGAAAAGCCCTATAAATAATATTTCACATTCAGAGGGCAGAGATTTCCTAGTAAGGGTGAGGAAACAACCTCATTTTTATAAATGGACTGATTAAGCTATAGAGGCCATGAGTCAGAAAGGTACTTCAGCGTGTGGCCAGCTTTAAAGACATAAACAATTCTAATGAAGTCAGCAGCACTGCCTGTGAGCTTAAATTTAGGCACAGACCTTAAAATATCTTCTTAAATTGGGATCAGAGAGGAAAAGGGTGGAACTTTCAAAAACATCCAGCCTCAGCCTACCCGTCCTCTATGGACACAGGGATGGAGACACCATAACAGCTGTCAGCTCAACACTGAATGCCTTTGCAAACTCCCCTTTTCAGGAGTCCACCCCAAAGGTACACACTACCCCAGTTGCCTCGACTCCTGCACCTAAGAGAAGTGGTCTAATCTGCCTCATATTGGTGTCTCAACCCAATCCAAGCAGAAGGTGGCTGAAACTTGCCCTTGACCTCACCATCTGGCAGGACTCCTCTAACACCATCACCTGGGACCCACTTGTGGAGGCCCACAATCAGGACAGGGATTTACCTCCATACTCAGGTCACTAATCCTTCCATAATTTGACTTCCCAGAACTTTCCTCCTGACGGAATGTCCACATATTTTTACATGCCATTGCTGCAATGTGGCCAAAACTGAGGCTTATTCATTTAGCAACCCAAGCACGTCATCTGCCTCTGAATAAACGGTCTAACTTCCAGGGGTTGACAGGAGTTCAAAACCCTCGCAGTCATCAAAGAGGTCTCTGGGCTGTCCCCCATCAGTGGAAGACCTACACCAATGAGGGTGTGTAGCCAGCTCTTACCCAGCCTGGATGAAACCACATTCAGCGGTTTCAAAGCACCACGTGAAAGTGGGCGGTAAATAGCAACCACTGGGTAAATGGGGAAACTGAGGCAGGGGAAAATGACTTAATTTTCCAGGTCCAGTCAAAGCCAAGAGGGTTTTCCCCACCTGTTTCAGGCGTGCAGATGAATGTGCTGCACGAAGTCCAAGGACCGACAATGGTGGCGAGTAACTGTACTTGCCTCTTTGTCCAAGGGCGTTGTTTGTCTGCTCGCCCTGGCCCCTGGTCCCGGCAGCGCTCTTTCCGCTTCCGAAAATAAAACAGCATTTTTCACCTATTACATCTCAAAACCATTTTAATCGCTAGACACGGCAGCATGATAAGAACAATAATTATAACTGGAGGGGGCTTCCTGTTATCCTGGCTATAGCCATATCCTGAGCTAATCAAAACTTACGCTTTTGGTCCCAGCATTGACTTAGCTAAAGTTCTGGTTATTAATTCATAAACAGGAAGCGCCTCCGAGTTATCATCTCCCTGCACGAACTTTGGGGTAAAGACCTTTACTCCGCCTCACTGGAGAGGCGGCATGCCTCTCCAATGAGCAAGTTTTTTTGCGCTTTAACGAGATTTGAGGATGCATTCAAAACCCAGCAGGGCTGGCCTGTTCCTGGCGTTAAACGCGATCTGATCGCCGACACATCCGGGGTCAGAGTTTCAGGCTTCCCAGCCCCTCGTGTGACAAGGACGGCGTGCAGGCAGGTCCCTGCCAGCGCCAAGCTCCAGCAGCGGCACTGGTGGCAAGGTGCAATTTACAAATATTACCGAGATTAATTCCATAAGCCACCCACATAGAAAACTACCGACAGGGCTGCTAAAAATACACCGCGAGTTGCAACAAAGTTGTCAGGAATAAGTAAGAAGCAAAGCAAAGAAAAACAAAACCAAAACAGAGGTAATCACTGTTTAGAAAATAAAGGTTAAAGCACATAAACACCTCTTTTTACCCAATTCAGAAGGATGCCAGGTATGAGGCACCCAGGAAATCGCTGGAGACGCTTGCCCAGGGCAGAAAGCTACCTACAGCCCAGGCACTGGTGGTGTCTAGCAGTAAACTCTCTTAAAAACAGGGTTTCCCCTGGTCCACAGAGCCTGGCTCTGCTCTCTGCACAGGAGGAAATGTCACACGACAAGCATACCGATGATGATTTTTGCACAGCAAGGGCAACATCACCTAGAAGAGAGTGCAAAGAACCAGATTCCCGCCTGCCTCAAGCCATTCGCCTCCTCTGAAGCCGATACAGCCACCTCCGAGGAAGCCGCATCTCCAGTGCCGAGCGGGACGGTGGCCACCAGTTTGTCCCAACTCTGGAGCAGAGGTTGTGCAGAATTACACCTGATGAGGCCCGTTTTGAAGCCCAATACATTTTCCCTGCGTGGCTCACAACGGAAACTAAAATCCAGGTCAAACATTGCACAGTGGTGTTATTTCTGTTTTATTTTACTTGGTGGGTAGGTTTTTATGTCCTTCGTTGTGCTGCTCAGCTCTGCAACACTCAGGAAAAAAAAAAAAAAACAGAATGAGAAAATCATGGTAAAGGAGAAGATGACAGCAAAAACTCTCAATTCCTTAAAACGAATGGGAAAATTCTCCTTGCACAGTGCGTGGGGGGAGGATTTCACACCAGATATTCACTTATTTATCATGTCTTGCCTATTAATATCAGGTGAGGCACCATTCTGCTTCCCAGAACGGGTATTTAAGCCAGCTGCTTAGCACGGGCACACACCCCCCTCACCTCCACGTCAGGAATCGCGGGTGACTTTGTGCATGTGCTTTATGTTATCACCCACTTAAATTTCTACTGGAACCATTTCATAAGGCCTCCGAGGTGTCACATTTCCTCCCGGGGTGCCTTTTCTGTCAAAGAGCCTACGTTCTGAAATCCTTACAGTGGAGATACTCTTTCGCCAACCCTCGCCCGCCTTGCGGTGGTGGCGGTGGGCGTGCAGGTGTGCCACCACGGACCCCTCGGTCAAGGGCAGGAGCAAAGGAGCGACCGCCGGCCGTAGCGCTGATCCAACCCCTCGGCTCCTGCGCTCTCCTCAGCGGCCTGACTGTACCTGATGCTCTGGAGGAAGGCTACAGACCAGCCCGGTTATAGACATAACGCGAAGCTCCTAAGGGAGGATCGCAGTCCTTGCCTCCTTCCAAGGAGGAAATCGCATCCCTTGTGATAAGTAAGTTTTTATCTATGCACTGCGATATTGCAGGGAATTCTAAGGACCTCTCATGGCAACTAGGAGGCGAAAAACATTCATTAACCCCTCCTCCGCCTCCCTCGAAGCCATCCAGCAGCAATTTAACCCACAAACATACTGCAACACTAAACAGAGAAAACAATCCCCATCAGCCTTTACGCTACCTACTGGCTCCTGCGATGTGGGATATGCACCTACTTTAAGGCTGGAGGCGTGCTGCAGCGGACCCTCCGGTACCAGTGGCAGGGCATTTGGGATTTTTTTTCGGGTTGCTTTTCGGGGCATTTTTTTTTTCCCCGTCCGCTCTCTTTTTTCCAGTCAGGCAGAAGCACGGGCGCCGCTGAAGTTAGGGATGCTCTAAGGAGCCGCTAAACTTCCACCGCACGCTTCGGTGCGGCACCGCC